>NW_026058513.1:0-24645 GCF_023721935.1 Panthera uncia
CTAAATTTTTCAAGTTTAGGGGCACCTGGGTGGTTCAGCCAGTTAAGTGTACAACTTTTGGTTTCAGTTCAGGACACGATCTTATGGTTGGTGAGTTTGAGCCCCACATTAGACACCTCACTGATGGTATGGAGCCTGCTTCGGATTCTCTGTCTCTCCCTCTTTCTTTGCCCCTCCCCTTCTCTCTCTCTCAAAATAAAAAATAAACTTAAAAAATAATTCTTTGAGTTTATCCAGTGAGAATTTTGTTGGACTTCTTGGATATGTAAATTCATATCTTTCATCAAATCTGGCAAGTTCAACCAGTCTTTCTTCAAATACATCTATACATTTTTTAAACCTCTCCTTTCTTTCTCAAATTACCAGTATGCATGTATTGTTACACTTGATGGTGTAACCATATAGGTCTCCAAGGCTCTGTTTCTTTATTCTTTATTCCTTCTTTTTCTCAGCCTAGATAAGATCAATTGACCTATTTTCAAGTTACTTGATTCTTTGCCAGTTGAAATATGATGTAGAGTTCTTCTAGTAAATTTTTTATTTCAGATATTGTATATTCAATTGTCCCCTACCAAAAGTTTGTTATTATCTATGTTTGTTGTGGTGGTGGGTTTTTTTGTCAGTACCATCTTGTATGCATTTTCTAAAGCCTATATTCTTTGTCATTTGTAGTCACGAAAATTTCTACTCAATTAGCTTGATGGTCACCTGATTATTGGAATTAGGGTAGTTGTGCATATTTAATTTTGTATGTGAAAATATTCAAGTTATCTCATTCATAACCTCACCAATCAATATTTATGATTATTTATTAGAGATATTTTGCTTTGAATTAACTTCCTTTTCCTCTAATCTTTTTTACTGTTTATTTGTAATGACAATTTTTTCCAGCTTAAATCAGATAAAATTGACATATAACATTGTGTAAATTTAAGGTGTACAGGGGCTCCTGGGTGGCTCAGTCAGTTAAGCCTCCAAGTTCAGCTCAAGTCATGATCTCATGGTTTATGAGTTTGAGCCCCACATCAGTCCCTGTGCTAACAGCTTGGAGCCTGGAGCCTGCTTCAGATTCTGTGTCTCCCTCTCTCTCTGTCCTTCCCCAGCCCACAATGTCTCTCTCAATCTCTCTCTCTTAAAAAATAAACAAACATTAAAAAAATAAGGTATACAGTGTGTTGATTTGGTATACTTGTATATTGCACAATGATTACCACCATAGTGTTAGCTAACACATCCATCATGCCACATATTTACCTTTTGTGTGTGTGTGTGGTAACAAAATTTAAGATCTATTCACTTAGCAACTTTCAAGTATATAACACAGTATTATTAACTATGATCACCATGGTAATACATTAGATACTCATCTTATAACTAACTGGAAGTTTAAACCCTTTGCCTAACATCTCCTTATTTCCCCCACCCCCAGACTCTAGTAGCCACCATTCTGGTGTACTGATGATTTGTAATGCATACTATTTTATATTCTAGGCATCAAAGTAAATAAAGTAGGCTTAGGTAGAGTCACCTTAGGGGCTGTCTGGTAACGGATGGTAAATAAGAAACTAGTATATAGTGTAATGAGTATTATGAAAGTGAAATGTAGCACCCTAAACTATTACAATTAAACTTTCAATTTGACATTCAATATAAATTCTCCTTTGGATTCAGATTTTTTTTGTCAATATGAAATATATAGTGTACCTTATAAAAACAGCAATTGCATTCAGTTTTTAAACTAGTACAATCATATTTCAATTTCAAACTAATTACAACTTTCTTATTTATCAAGTTTGATAACACATTTCCTAATTAGTCACCTTTAGTTAATTATGCACTCTTTCAAGCAAGTGTAGGTAATTCAGTTCCTACTTAAAGTAATCAATGTAAAATAGACCACTGACTTGTCTCATTTCTCCTGATAAATATTACTCTATTTCATTTTCTTTTTAAATGATTAACCTTCACCATTAAACTTGTCCAAAACCTTTCTTTTTCTCCAGAATCTAATTTGAGACCTCACACTTTCACCTTGTTTAGTACAATCAAGGTAAAGCCATTTTTTTCACCAGAGAACTAATAATTTTCTTACATTCTTAAATCATCAGTAAGTACCCTTAAAATTCCATATACTTTAAAAATTGTTATTTCATGAAAAAATACTGTAAGTGCACAATTCAGTTATTTTCATAAATTGAATAAATCTGTGTAGCCAGAACCAATAATGAGAATAATCAATACTAGTACCAGAGTAGCCCTTCTTTGTACTACTTTCTGTTGATGAACCTCCAACCACTCATACCAAGGGAAATCACTTTTCCTGACTTCTAAAATCATCCATTAGTCATTCCTCATCCTGTAATTTATTTGGATTAAATTATATACTATGTACTTCTTTGAGGCAGGTTTCCTTCACTCAACATATCAGTGAGATTTATGTATGCAGTATATCGATTCTTATTGCCATACAGGATTCCATTTATGAATATACTATGAGTTATCTATCCATTCTGTTGATGGACATTTGATTATTTGCATTTGGAATAGTTCTGCTTAAGAACATAAAGCATAGCTTTTGGTGAACATAGGTAAGTAATTTTTTTAATGCAAAAAAACACAGAATTAAAAGAATTCAATATATTATTTAAAGAAGTATAAGTGCTATTCACAATTAAAAGGGTAACAGCCAATGATGCTGAATGACTTATCCATGTGACTAAACTCATCATAGGAACATTTGGCATCAGTTTTGATGGACTGCATCATTGATAACACAATTATAGTGTCTTCTCACTAATGAAGAATTAAATTTAAACACATTTCTCATTATTTTCTGAAAGTTATTTTACCTCATTTAATAGACACAAATCCACATGCCTGGATTAGAAATAACTAGACTATATAAAAATTAAAAAAAAAAAAAAAAACAAAAAACAAGTGCCTGGGTGGCTCAATCAGTTGAGCGTCTGACTTTGGCTCAGGTCATGATCTCACAGTTCATGAGTTCAAGCCTCACATCGGGCTCTCTGCTGTCAGCACAGAGCCCACTTTGGATCCTCTGTCTCCCTCCCTCTCTCTCTTCCCCTCCCCGTGCTCTCAAAAATAAATAAACATTTAAAACAATAAAATAAAAACAAGGAAAGGACCTGCTATTAAAAGATGCAGGCAATTAAATTGATGGGAAAAGTCACGCATTACAGAAAAGGTTAAACTTATAACTGATAAAATCAGTAAACATGCACACATGCTATGTTTTAAAACAGCATGTCACTAGTCTTGGTTATCTGGCATATTAATGCCCTGAACTCTTTAGCCAGTTAGTCTTTCTGCAGAAGTCAGAGGATCTGGCATATGAGATGCTTTAGGGTGAGAGAACACATTATAGAAAGTGAGGGCTTTCTCTTATTCTGTATAGTTGTAACCTAGTCTAACTGGACAGTTCCACTGGCTTCCACTGGCCATATTGCCCAGGTATTGCTAATGATATCTGATTTCTAAACACTTCTCTGAGTTCCTCCTATGACAGCACTGATAATAAAAAGCCACACATGCCAAGGAATAATGCAAATTCTTCTCATGTATTAATTCATTTAATCCCTATAAGAAGTCTACAAACCCAGAACACAGAAATTTACCTATGGTGATATAGCTATTCATGGTAACATTCAAACCCAAAACTACACAGTTAGTTCTCTTAGCCATCCTACACCAGTCATCTGAGACTGGGCCACTACTCTCCTGACGTCGACAACTATATTATGCCTAGGCTCTGGATGCAGCCCAGTATTTGAAGCAATGCACTCCTTTGGTCTCTCAATAACCCTCTTAGAAAATGAATACTAAGAGTCCTGGTTCCTTCATGAGAAAGGATGAGAAGCATCGGTTTGCACAACTGACTATTCTGTCCTTTTGCTTATAGGCAGCATGATATTCAAATTCTGGTTCTTGCCCTTGCTACTGGTATGCCCTTGACCAAGGGCTTTTGTCTATCTTCCTCACATTTCACCAGTGAAGAGAGGAAAACAAACCTGTTCATCAGAGTTTCAGGACAAATCAGATAGCATAGTTTTTATAGAACATAATTCTTAAAAATAAGTAGGTTTTCCCAGCCATGTCCTTCACTCTTCAATATGAAATATAAATAAAAACATTCAAACATTTGTTCCACATTGTCTCATACATGGGCTGCTGCTAAGTAAAAGTTCTGTTGTTCGGTATTTATATTAATGTCTTCAGAACACGTTGCAAAGTAATTAGCGGACAGCTACAGTCAAAATAATATTTCCACTCTCATTTTTCCTCTGAGTGTTTTTCTTTACCACTTGGGAGTGAACACAGATCATTAAATTCTATCACAGCCTGATTCTTCCTCACCTTTGAAGTTGGCATCTGAGGTTTCTTCTGGAGATAAGGATTCTGCAAAGGGCAGTTTTATTACTCTGTCTTGGGCAAGCAAGGATTAGGGAGATCATCAAAGGTCATGCCTAAAGCTGTGCTGAATTACTTTTCCAGACACTGAGAACACAAGCAAACAAGTTCTTACCAATGTGTCTGTGGAATCAGACTTCCTGTAAGAGACTACCCCCTCTGCCTTTTGACTGACTTCACATCTCAGCCCATTTCACAACTGAGAGTCTGTTTGCTGCTTTAAAAAAAGGTACTGTGCCCTTCCTTTGTCTTGGTCATGAGACAAGCCACACTGCCTCCTAAATTCCGTGAAGGAGACTGGGATGATGACTTGGTTGACCTCTGGGCACTGTAGGGTCAGCAGCTACATTTCCATTGGGCCCTGACTCATTTTCACTCATTTTCCTGTCTTGTGACCACTTGTTTGGAACAAGCAACAGCTTGGCAAGAACCCCAAGACACTTTCTGCTTATTTTTCTAATACTTCTAAACTCATTTACTCTATATAGGTCCCAATCACATATCATAAATAAATTAAAAAGACTCTGACACCCATATATATTTTGGCACCGGTCTTAAAAAAAATTCATGGAAAATCACAATCGATAGGCTAGAATTTCCTTCTTTCTCTCTCATGGTTTCCCCTTCCAGCTGGGGGATCTGTATGTGTAGCCCTGCCTGGAACACAATTACTGCAGTAGGAGAGAAGAAACCAGCTGTGAAAGATATTCTCCAGCAGGTAGTTCTGCACTACTTGGGGAAGGCTGTCTCAGAGGAAAGCGTCAACAGCTGTAGACTGTCATATAAAAGACTTCCAATCGGTTAAGCAACTTTGAAGAAGCAAAATTCTGTTGTCCAATTTTATTTGTCTCTGACTCTGACTGCAGGACGGCTATTCATTACAGAGCTGCCTAGCAGGTGCTTACAAAGTCACAGTTCTTTGTATTAATCTAGACAAAAGGCCATTATGAACTGTAACTTTAGTTTTAGGAGAAAATACAATGCACTTGGTTGGATGAAGTGATGCTTTCATGTTTCCCTTTCTTCTGCTTTTAAACTTGAGTTCCTTTCATATCCTCTGAGATTTGGGGGTGACAGAGGGAAGGAGACAGTAAGTCTCTTTTTTGATATAAATAGATGTCATAATTTTAAAAAGAGGGAAGAATTTCTATTCTGGTAAAGGTAAAATATGAATCATTAGAACCACCATCCCATACTACACGAAAAGGTGTTAGGAAGGATAATAATGTAGTTATTCTTTATCTAAAATCTTAGTCATTATTAAATCGCAGGAGGGGTACTGGTATTTTTACAGACTATTTTGCTCATGTTACTCCATTCAATTATTTCCATGCTGCTAGGTATTTTATTCTCTTTTAATAAATGTGAATAGCAAGGCTCAGAAAAGTGAAGATTGTTAATGTTCAGCTTCTTAATACCTGAATCCAGATCTGATATCAGGTCTTCTAGAGTGGAAGATTTGTGCCAGATTCTGGAATATGGTATAGGCCATGCCAGAGTTTGAAGCATAGAAAGAAAAGGAAGGCACACTAGAATAAACACTCCATGGGGACAGAACCACAAGGGATATTTGTCTCCTCTTTACTACTGCATCCACAAGGCCTAGGTGAGTGGCACACAGTAGGTGCCCAATAATTACAGAAGAATAAATAAATAAATAAATAAATAAATAAATAGATTTTAAAGCAAAACACGGCAGAGCATATGCAAGCTATGTTTGATGTTGCCTTCCTAATTTTTAACCGTTTATTTTTTTAAAGCATAAAGAAAAAGTGTTTTTGGCAAACTTTGCTACTTATACAACTTTTGGTTTTATCAATTTTTTTTCAAAACCAACAGTATTTTGACATTTACTAAACTTCTAAGGAATACGGCAAGATACCAACAACAGAGATTAAAATTAGTTTGCAATACGATAGATGAATTACGAGGTCAGTATCCTCTGTCCAATACAGAACTGGTCCTCTCTGTCATACTCCTTCCATTCAGTGCAACAGGAACGGAGAGGGATAGAGAAGAATGATGGATTGGAAGAAGGCTGACAACGTTATTAAGGTGGGTGGGGCTACATTTATCTTAAGGTATTCCCATTTTGCCAGAGTACAGGACATTTGTGGTGTAATGAAATTATTGGTAGTATATGTTGGGTCTTTCTCACTTGGTATGTCAAGTCTTTGATGATGTCAGATGAAAGCTTATAAACTTGAGGACCACAAACTGGGGAGAGGTGGACAATGACATGCTGGTATGAGACCTCTTAATTGATAGGATCTAGTCCGAAAAACCAGATGTGGCTCTCTCCTTTATTAGACCAAATTGGAACAGGACAGAGGTTTTGGGATTGCCACAGGGCTGGAACTCAGGTGAAGAGGGACCCTACACATCCTCTTAAGGACATTTAGAAGATGTTCCAACGCATATTCTGTGCATATGTTGTCTGCATTCCTAGGTGTGTACTGTATCCCTTGAAAGACTATAAGGAAAATTTTCATTCCCCAAAGTGAAAACTCAGAACTATTGTGCCTTCAAAGGGAAATATGAAGCAATGTAAGAGGAAGGAGAGAGAGAAGCACAGCTTTGGCAAGAAACTATACATCATGTTGTAATAATGAAATAATGAAATGATGAATGAAATGAAATGAAATACTTTATATAATCATCTATAGATGGGGGGACTGCAGGATGAGGAAGATAGATTATATAGCTCCCACATGACTGTGTTTCCTCGTGTTGAAGTAAGAGCAAATCGCATGAACAATAGGGCAGACCTAGGCTGTTTCTGCAAATAACGCAAAATGGGCACATATCTTTTCTAAGTATTTTTGAATGCCAACTTTTACATAAGACATTTTAAAGTAAATAAGTCTATTTTCTTCATTTTTTCTTTAAGAATACAAAAGGCTGCTATCTTCCTTTGAGAGTAAATAAGGAGAGATTACTCTGTTCTACCCACAAAATAGTTCAGGTTATCTGAAACAACTATAAAATTAATACCTTCTTAAGAATTAAGTTGAGGAAAGTAAAGCTGAGCATTAACACATAAAATATATATGTAGATGGTATTTATATCAAGTAATAATTTAATGCATGCAGTGATGGAAAAGGAAATAGTGTATTTTATACCTCTGATACTAGTACATATGTGTATAAAACCTGTACACGTCGTTCTATTTCCTATCTTTTCCTCAATGGAAACTATTCAGAACTACTTTTAAGTCTTCAATTTAATTTACAAGCTTGTGGTTTATTTTATATTGAACATTTGGAAGGAGGATTAGATAGGAGAAAAATGTCAACAAGTGTACATGTTATCCTCAACAAAATAAATTACCCAGCTTTGTGACCCAGGTCACAACTGAGGTTGAGTAGTCCAAATTCTCTTAGAACATAATCATTAGGCAAACAGGGTGAGTTAAATCTCAAAGGGCTAATATTTATTTCAGGATTTTCAGTGATTTATAATCATGCATATATAGTCAGTCTGTATTCCCTACACCTATATGCCATGACAGAAATTACTACATTTGTTAGGTGAGGAATTTGGTGATTCGGGAGTGATTTATGCATCAACCACCTCTTGCTAAATTTCAACTAAAATCATGTAATCAGCTTCCAGAGTTATACAATAGGGCAAAATGAACAGAACCTCAAGTAATGGGTTTGTAGGTTGAGACCCAGGGAAAATTGAAGGTATTCCAGATAGGTTTTACAGCACATAGAAGTGAAATCTAATATATTATACAATGAAATCCTTTCTCCAATTCTTTGAGGTCAATGGAAAAAGCTCCCATAAAGAAGGTGGAGTTAAGATAAAATTGCCTTCAAATTGATTCTTCCTTGCATAATCAGGGAAGAAATTAGCCAGATGCTTTGCTCCACTTCCAAACCCAACCTCAATGAGGTGTAATATAAATAGACACTTGAAATTTTGTATTTGCAGTTCACAAAACCTAGTATAATAAATCAATTTATTTTCAACTTTTCTGTATGCTGATTATTAAATACACTATGAAAATATGTCATATCATTTATAATTACTATCAAGTACACAAAACATACAATGACATTTCTGTGTAAAGTTTTCTGATCATTACCAATGCTGCCCTTAAAAGGAGTCATTCAGAACATGTTTTTTTTCTTTAATTTAGAAAAAGAAAGATTTTTTTTTTCAAACTCAGTGAATAGACTTAAAAATACTATTATCACCATACCTTGGAGATATTGTGGGTTCAATTCCAGACAACCACAATAAAGCAAATATTGCAATAAGCAAGTCAGTAAGTTTTTTGGGGTTTCCCAGTGCATATAAAAGTCATGCTATACTATACTATATTAAGTATGGAATAGCATTATTTCTTTAAAAAATGTACACATCTTAGTTAAAAATACTTTATTGCTAAAATATGCTAACCATCATCTGAGCTTTCAGTGAGTCGCAATCTTATTGCTTCTGAAAGGTTCTGCCTCCATGTTGATGGCTACTGACTGATCAGGGTGGTTGTTAAAGGTTGGAGTGGTCATGGCAGTTTTTAAAATCACATGACAATGAAGTTTACTTCACCAGTTGGGTCTTCCTTTCACGAATGATATCTCTGTGCATGTGATGCTGCTTGACAGAATTTTACCCAAAATAGAACTTCTTTCAAAATTGTAGTCAATCCTCTCAAACCCCGCCAATGTTTTTTCAACCAAGTTTATACCATGGTCTAAATCCTTTGTTGTCATTTCAAGAATCTTCATAGCATCTTCCCCAGATTCCATCTCTAGAAACCGCTTTCTTTGCTCATCCATAAGAAGCAACTCCTCATCCATTCAAGTCTTGTCATGCGATTGCAATAATAAATCAGTCATATCTTAAGGCTCCACTTCTAATTCCAGTTCTCTTGGTATTTCACCATATCTTAAGTTACTTCCTCCAGTGAAATCTTAAGCCCCTCAAAGTCATCCATGGGGGTTAAAATCTTCTTCTAAACCCCTGTTAATGTTGATATTTTGACTTCTTCTCATAAATCACAAATGATTTTAATGGCGTCTAGAATGGTGAATCCTTTCCAGAAGGTTTTCAATTGATTTTGCCCACGCCCATCAGAGGAATCACTGTTTATAGTAGTTATAGCCTTGCAAAATGTATTTCTTAAATAATAAGACTTGAAAGTTGAAATTACTCTTTGATCCATGGGCTACAGAGTGGCGGTTGTGTTAGTGGTCCTGAAAACATTAGAGCTTGGGGGTGACCAGGTCCCTTGTCAATGAGCAGTCATATTTTAAAACCAGCCTTTTTAACTGAGTGGTATGGCTCTACAGCAGGCTCCAAAGATTCAGTAAACCATGCTGTAAATTCGATGTGCTGAACATCAAGGCTTTGTTGTTACATTTCTAGAGCACAGGCAGAGTATATTTAGCATAATTCTTAAGGGTCCTATGATTTTCAGAATGGTCAATGAGCACTGGCTTCAAGTGAGAGCCACAGCTGCATTAGCCCCTACCAAAAGAGTCAGGCTGTCCTTTGAAACTCCGAAGCCAGACACTGACTTCTCCTTTCTAGCTATGAAGAGTCCTAGATGGCATCTTCTTCCAATAGAAGGCTATTTGGTCTACACTGAAAATCTGTTGTTTGGTGTAGCCACCTTCATGAATTATCTTAACTACATCTTCTGGATACCTTGCTACAACTTGTATATCAGCACTTGCTGCATCACCTTGCAGCAAGTCTTTCCTTAAACCTCATAAACCAACCTCTGCTAGATTCAAACGTTTCTTCTGCAGCTTCCTCTCCTCTCTCAGTCTTCGAAGAATTGAAGAGTTAGGGCCTGGCTCTGGATTAGGCTTTGGACTAAAGGAATGCTGTGGCTGTCTTGATCTTCTACCCAGACAACTGTTACTTTGTCCATATCAGCAATAAGATTATTTCAATTTCTTATCATGTGTGTGTTCACTGGAGTAGCATTTTTAATTTCTTTCAAGCATTTTTTTCCTTTGCATTTATAACTTAACTGCCTAATGGAAGAGGCCTACATTTTGGTCTATCTTGGCTTTCAACATGCCTTCCTCGCTAAGGTTAATAATTTCTGGCTTTTGAGTTAAGAAATACACAACTCTTCCTTTCGCTTGAGCAATTACAGGCCTTTGCAGTGTTATTATTTGGCCTAATTTTAATATTGTTATATCTCAGGGAATAGAAAGGCCTGAGTAGAGGAAGAGAAACAGGGGAATAGCCAGGTGGTGAAGCAGTAAGAAATACATTTATAAGTTAAGTCCACAGTCTTCAAAAGTTATGGTTTGTATCGCTCCCCCCCAAAAAAAATTACAATAGTAACATCAAAGATCACTGATAACAGATCACCATAACAAATATAATAATAGTGACAAAGTTTGAAATACTGTGAGAATTACCAAAATGTGACATAGAGACACAAAGGGAGCAAATGCTGCTAGAAAAATGGCATCAACAGATTTGTTGGACACAGAGTTGCAATCTTGTATTGTATTGTAATAAAATACAATATCTGCAAAGTACAATAAAGCAAAGTGAAATGTATGATATTGTCTGTTTGCCTGAAATAGTCCTCCGGTTTAATAAACTCACCAATAACATATTTAATAATGAAAGTCCTTCCCAGACATCATATAAAATCTGTGATACCATTCTATAATACTAACATTATGTGATGTTTTTATAGTCTACCATCTATAGACTAATAAATTCAAGCAAATATACAAGTACTACAAAACCTAATTTTGAGGTTATGGCTCAGAGAAAGGAATCAGCAAGATGAGAGTATGAATTTTAACTCTGCCACTTCCAAAGGAGTGACTTTTGCCAAATAGCTTTTGAAAATTAAAAATGTGATCAAAATTCAAACCTGCATAGAACTAAATAGGGGGATTTTTCATAAAGCGTAAAACTAACAAAGAGAGAATTATTAAAATGAGCATATAAAATATAAATAAATTAGAGTACCGTTTTCGGATATCCAAGTTGGAAATAACAGAATTCCAGACAGAAAGAACAAAATAAAAGGGGGGGGGGGAATAATTGAAAAAAAATTTTAAAAAGTCCTGGGACATAAGAACCAAAGTTACCAAATTTAACAGGTCTACAGAGTGTACGGAAAACCAGATTTAAACAAACTAACACCCATACCCATCATTATGAAATTTTATATAATTGACCTACATAGAGCAAAGGGGAAACAATCACATAAAAGAATCAAAAGCAGAATAGTCTTCAGAATTATAAACAATAAAGCTAGAAGCTATGCCTTCATTACTGTGAAGGAAAATTAATTTCCACCTGCTGACATTATCGGGCAAGTAAGACAAAAAACCAGCAAGTCTCAAAATTCGCATTCCATTACTTTTTTTGTTTGTTTTTGGATTTGACTTTAAAAAATTTTTAATTCCAGTATAGTTAACATATAGTGATAAATGATACATTACCCAGTGTTCATCATGACAGGTGCACTCCTTAATCCCCATCACCTATTTCATTCATGACCCCACCCGCTCCATATACTCTTTTCTCAAGATACTACAGGAGACCAAGTTCAAATAGCATGAATTAGTAAAGTAAGAAAGAGAAAGTCATGCGAAGGAACTCAAGAGAAACACACATGGCAAGCCGTCATTATATCATTTTTAGCTTGAGCTCAGAATATCCTGGTTAGTTGATTCCAGAATCTTATTTACATTTGGTTTGTCTTGACCATGTGGAAATGAATTTTTCCTCTTCCCTCTATGCCTTATTTTCTGGAAGGGTTGAAAACACCCCACTTACTCCACAAAAGCACTCTGTTGTGACTTACTCTGGAAGTTGCAAATACACTATATCCAAGCAAGTAATAAATATGAACATAATGAATCATTTGTGTATGAGGTTTGACTCCTGTCCTTGCTCACCGACTTCTCCAGGGAAAGGTTTGTACACTGTCAAGAAAGTGCCACCACAGTAAAGAGGCTCTGCTCACCTACCTTATCTTTTCCTGCTAAACTTCATTTAACACTATTGCCATTGTACTTCTTAACACATCTAGGTTGTGCTTAGCACCTATTTTTTTCAAAACTAAGTAATATATTGTTTATTGCCATATACAGAGATAGTGAACTTACAAGGAAGTACAAAGCTATCGTCAGCATAAAAAGTAGGATAATAGCCATTCTGGTGGAAAGAGAGATATGTGACTAAACTGGAATACTGAGAGACTTTTTCTAAACTATTAGAAGTATTTCTTCCCATAACTGCTATTTCCAACAGTTACTTTTATTATTACATATAAAAGTTACTTTTTTATTGCTGAAATTACGTATGTAATTATAGACATTTTTCCATGGTTAGAATATATTTGCCACACACATATGTAAACAGTTCCTTCTAGATCTGAAAAAATTCTGGATTGGAAAATCCCATCAAGTCCCTCACACAATGAATAAACAGTAACTTCATCAAAGAACTTCATCACAAAGAAATAAAGATCACCAGGGTGTCTATAAAGTAAAATAAATGCAAAAGATCAGTAATCATTATGGCTTGAACTTCTTATCAGCAATTTGGGAATATTTAAAACAATGAAGAACTGGGGCGCCTGGGTGGCTCAGTTGGTTAAGCGTCCGACTTCGGCTCAGGTCATGATCTCGTGGCCCGTGAGTTCAAGCCCCGCATGGGGCTCTGGGCTGACTGCTCAGAGCCTGGAACCTGTTTCAGATTCTGTGTCTCCCTCTCTCTCTGACCCTCCCCCGTTCATGCTCTGTCTCTCTCTGTCTCAAAAATAAATAAACGTTAAAAAAAAAATTAAAAAAAAAAAAAAAACAATGAAGAACTGTCTTCAGAATTCTGAAGAAAAGTACTCCAAACATGGCTACAGTCCAAATATGAACCAAGCATGACAGTAAGGGGGAAAAAGACATTTTAAAAGTTAACATGAAGGGGCACCTGGGTGGCTCAGTCAGTTGAGCATCCGACTTCAGCTCAGGTCATGATCACACAATTCATGGGTTCAAGCCCCGCACGGGACTCCGTGCTGACGGCTTGGAGCCTGGAGCCTCTTTCAGATTCTGTGTCTCCCTGTCTCTCTGCCCCACCCCATGTGCATGCACACTGTCTCTCCCTCAAAAATAAATAAATATTTTAAAATTAAAAAAAAAAAAACTAAAATAAACTCTTACACTTCATTCTTAGGAGCTACTAAGAATTTTCTAAGAAAAATAATCAAATAACAAAAAAGACAATATGGAACCAAGGAAAAAGATTCAACACAGAGGACAAGTATAAATGAAGGAAGTTATCTCCACTATAAAAAGGGACAATAGGCTCAGAGAGTAGTTTGCTTAGAACAGTTGGATGAGGGCAAACCAATCAAGGAAATAAGTCAATAAATTAATTTTCCAATATATGCAAGAATTTAGAAAATCACATTGCTATATGTTGAACAGGATGAACAGTGTTTGGTACTATAGATAGGAAAAAAATAAATATCATATATATATTTAACTTGCTTCAAAATCATGATATAACTTAACTGCAGGATTGGAAGAGGGAAAGCAGAGATTTAATATAAAGAAAAATTTCATTTATCAAAATGTGAAGTCAAGAGAAATTATATATATCATATATCATTTTTATCAAAGCCACCTTGAACTAAGTACATTATGATTATTTAAAATTATAAACCTTATCCAGTAGAAACAACTGAAAAATTTGGTTTAAAAATTCCACTTCCATTTCTTCCCTTTCATTATATGTCATAGCATTTCCTGTATCACAGAACAAGTTAATTTTTAACTACTGGCACATAATACCTTGATTATAATAAAATTTGCAACAGATAATCATGAATACCACCAAAATGAGAATTTTTAATTTCCCTAAACTATGCAAACCAAAAATATAAAAGTTATACTAATACGTATATTTTATATTGTATTTCTATTTTTTAATGGTGATCGATGTGAATATAATTAGGAGAGAAGATTTCTTGACTTTCATTGACTTTTACTGAATATCCATTATTGCATAGCAGGAAATTGATTCTTACAAGTCAGTCTCTTGACAACCATGTGGGATATACATATATTTTAAAGATAGACAAAATCTACAACCAGAGCAATATATTTTTCTTCTGCTATAGAAACTCTTTAACAAAATAGCCTGTTAAAGATTCAGAAATGTATTAAAGCACTTTATTCCCTAGGAAAAATAAACTAGTCCACAACTCTTCTCTACTTTCAAGTGCTAACTATGCTTTATTACTCCACGGGGTGTATTTCACTGGGAAAGGCTAACACTCTTGAAGAAGCTGTTCCCTCTGTATTTAGAATTTATTTATGAATAGACAATGTGTGGTATGTGAGGACAATTCCTTTCAGTTACATTCATTGCTATATTCCCAACACCTGTAACAGCTGATGAACCTAGAACTAAATGAAACAATTCATGTTTACCTTTTCATAGCACTAAACTAATGTTTTTCCCCTGGTGGAGGAGATTATTTAGATACCCCGCTGCATTCCCAACAGCTACTTGGAGCACATAACGTAACAGTCGATGTGGAAACAAATAAGGTAAACCCTTGTGCTCTCAGTGCTGGTGTTTTTTCAGGAGATAGAGGCACAAACAACCACAGCCCAAGCTAGATGTGACAGGTGCTTTGGTAATAACATACACAAGTGCTGTGGCAATACCAAAAGAGAGAGAGAGAGAGAGAGAGAGAGAGAGAGAGAAAATATTTACTCTAGGGAATGGAAAATTAAGAAATTTTA
This sequence comes from Panthera uncia, assembly GCF_023721935.1. Classification (NCBI taxonomy): domain Eukaryota; kingdom Metazoa; phylum Chordata; class Mammalia; order Carnivora; family Felidae; genus Panthera; species Panthera uncia. Next base: position 15,184 of record NW_026058513.1, read on the forward strand.
CTGAAGGCTTCCAGGCAAGGCTTCTTAGAGATGGCATCTGAAATGAGCCTTAAATGATAAGTAAAATTGTCTTGTCAGCTGAACACTGAGTACATTTTAAAATGTTTAAATCTTGTTTGCCTTTGCCATATAGACATGCATTATGTATTTAAGAGAGTTTTTTCGTAATATAATGTATAACAAGAGCTTACTTCGGCTGTTGCTATATCAGGCAAAATTTTAATTTCTCTCTTCTATTCCATCTCTGGGTCTGCACACCATTGTATAACAATCTTTCTTTTATTTTCCTCTCCTATTTTTTTGTGTATGTGTCTCATTTTATGGGGTTCATAGCACTAATATGCTCTGAATATGACATGACTTTCACTAACTCTATCATTAAATAAATAAGGCTATTTTGTATGCAAAATATGGACACCTAATAAATCCCTTATAAACAATAGTAAATGCTTCTGAAACCCTACTTAAATGTGATTTCTAATGTTAAAAACTTTCTTATTTAGTTAGGATGAGGCTTTTCTCATTTCTTTTTTTAGATATGTCAATAAATGACCTGGAATGACATTAGAAAGTGATTAATATATTGTAGTTCTGATAGTACCACCTTTTTTTTTCTTTTTAACAACTAGCACTGCAGAAAAATCCCTCTCATTCCCACTATAAGCATCATGATAGATTAACTGCTACTAGAGTAAGTAAAAATCTTGTTTATTAATGGGAACCAGAAGCTGCACGTGGCCTTCCGTGCTTTAAGATTAATCTAACCACTCATATTGAAAACCACAACATAATCCATACTCAATAAGTATGTTTGGCTTGTTAATTGATCAGGAGCAGCCTGCCCTTCAATTATGTAATAGGAAAGTCTAATAGTGACTGGGTTCTTGCCCAAATATGTCTAGCTTTCTCCATTCTGGGTATAAGAATTCCCCTTCCCCTAGGTTTTCTTACAGCTAGAGAATGTGGTGTGTCTAGTTTGGATCAAGGAAATGCCAGAACATTTAATTAAGGAGAAAGCTCCTCCACATGTATCTTCCTCCCTGTGGCAGAGCAATATTTGAGACAGTTGCTGCTCCATAGTCTTGGACATAATGCCAAGCTGACTGGCCATGGACAGACAACAAAAAAACGAACCTTTGTTGTGACAATTTGGGAGACTGTTTTCTTTGCCACTCAGACTAGCACATTCTGCCAGATATAGACACTGACATGAAGAGGGAAGGTATTTGACTTTTCAAACCCTGAAGGCTGTGCCATTCTTCAGAGTGTCATGGCAGAAGAGAAAGCAGATACGCTCATTCATTTCACTTACTTCAACCTCGGATGCCCTGGTGTGTGCCTCAATATCACTTCCTTGATTTCACTCTTGCTTTTGAACATGGTCCAGTTTTTGACATTCAGCCTGCAGTCAGGTTTATATCAGTTCACACAGGACTGGTTTGAACAGTGGGTTTGTTGTTTCTGTGTTTCCTAGGTTTTGGCTAAATAAAGAAAATCAAGATTCAAGGTATGTATTTGTATTGAGAGAGAGAGAGAGAGAGAGAGAGAGATTGATTATGGGTGTCATTTCTGTGTCCTCTTTTAAAAACCAGGAAATCTATTACATCTGGGCCAGTATCTGCCCATTGCGAAGATCTGCAGAGTCAAGTCGCCCCTGCTATGCTACTGTTTCCCTGACAGTGATGCTGATCACTGGCTGCCATTCATCACCATGCTTGAGCTGCTGTTTTTCTTGTAGCATCAAGAGGACGGTGAAATATTCCTTATGCTCATTTCTCTGCAGGAAATGTGAAACTAAAGGAGTGATCAAGAAGGCCACAGGCTTCAAGAAAAATGAGAAGGACCATATTTCTTTGTGGATGTGAAGATGAATTTTTTTCTACCTGAACTGCTTCACTCATTTTTGTTACTCGTCTAAGCCTAGGGCACATTAAAGCTATCAACTGTGTTCTACTGATGCTTAACAATCTATTTGAGGCTATGCTGGGAGTATCTTTAGATCATCCACTTCATTTATATTAATATTCAAAAATGGAACTGATTTTATTTCAAACCAAAAGAAAATATAAATATCTATCCTACATCGATAGCTGGGAAATTTGAAATTAAATTATATTCTTATGTTCACCTCATAAATACTTAGGTAACATGGAGTAGTGGTTAAAAGCAAGGACAATTAAATCAAACAACCTGACTTTAAGTCCTGGATCTGCTACTTGTTAACTTTGTGACTTGGGCAAGTTTCTTGGTCAATCTGTGTCTTGGAATCCCAAATACAAAAGGAGATACTGACAGTGCCTATTTCAGGAAGAGTTAAGAGAACAGAATGAGCAAATATCAGTAAACTGCTTAAAATAAAAAATAAGCATTACATACATGGCTATCAAATACAAACTTTGTTTCTGTGGTCTGGAAAAAAGTCATTCTGTTGCTTAGACTCCTACAGCAACTTTTGATTTGCCCAATGCATTTATCTCTATTATTCAGTTCACGATCCTTAACTGTAGTTGTTATGAATCTGTATGCTAAGAAAGAAATGGCTCCTCTGGGCTTCGTCAGTTTTTTGTCCTCTGTCCCCTGAGCAATGCCAGAAACCAAACAGGGAATTAAAAAAAAACAATAAAAATCCCCAAAAGGTATCCCAATCATAGCATTTCATCACTAATGAGGGGATTAGCCACAGATGACACTTACTGAGGTAGTATCTTCCCTATAGGAGTAAAGAATTAGACAAAATGTATATGCCTCCAGATAGTGAATGCATGGTAAAACTGTCACTGAGTGTTCTAGCAATACATTCCATGGAAATCTGAAATTGTTTATTGATCAAATTACTATCATTTCAATTACCATGAAAGTCACAGTGATTTGAGGGGACAGAAAATTTGTTATAGTATCAATGTCGTCAGGAATTTGACATGTCTTTAAAGTACACATACACATGATCACACGCACATCACAAAAAAGATTTAATTTTGCTTGTTAGCTTTACAAACATAGAAAATGGTGAAAATAATAGCAACCATTATCCCAGGTAGATAGTTAAATGCTTCCCATAAAGTATTTGCAAACACAAAGTACCATATAAATTCTTAATAATGTAATTAGTAAAGCTTAGAAATTTTAAAAGCTGAAATCCATTCAGCTTTGTTTAATTTCTACCATTTTAAACACATAAAACTTCTTTATCTACAGTTTCTATCTGCTAACCAAATGACAATGTACAAAACACAAGCAGTCAGGCAATTTAAGAATACATCATGCATTTGCACATTGGGAGCTTTTAAAACCATTATTATCATGTAAATATCAATGTATTTAATTCCTAACCTGTAAAATATTTATTGGAACCTTTGTAGATCTCGTTTAAATTGGATCCATTAAATACCCAGTTAGCAGTTAGGACAAATAATAGGGTATTTTACTTAGCACAGAAGTATCATTCCACAAATATAAGAAACCACGAAACAAGTCACATATCGCAAAAGCTGTAAGAGGACATTAGACAAGAAAGCCCCCTAAGTCACTGGAGACCTTCCACATAGGAGTCCTGAGAGCCTGGTAGGCATAGTTACAATGTCAAGGGGAAATGGTATAGAGAGTTCAACCTAAAACCTTTTCTATCATAGTGAAAATAATTCAACCGTCTTGGAGAGAATTAGAAAATATGAAAGACCACCTTAAATCTGATATTGAGTATTTTACCTGCCTCTCCCAACATGTTGAAATCTGCCAGCATCGTAACTGCTGTGGTCAAAAGAAAAGATTCAGACTCTGGTACTGCTACTTTCTTGCAGCATGGGCTAGGTCAAAACACATGTACTATCTGTGCCTCACCAACTCTCTCATCAGCAGGATGCTTAAACGCATGCCTGCCAAATAGTAAGTCCTCAAGGTATATACGTGTGTGCGTGTATTCCTATGGTGTATTGATAAATATGTTGAACTGAATTTATTGATAAATATGATAAGTATGCTGACTGAAGGCAGATTCTTCAGTGAATTTGGAGAAACAGACTTTTGGTTTGGCATTATTAGTGCAGCAGAATTAACTGGACCATGTCATTCGAACCAGTTTAGATAGTTTTGTGGGTATTTGTCTTCCTACATATTCCTCTCCACACCAAAAAAAAAAAATCAATATACTTCATAAAAAGTAAAAATTAATTACTGGCTTAGAGAAAATAAAAACAAATCTACAGTTACTTGGGTAAAATATTCAATTTCCACCTGCTCCGTTAGTTCCAAGATTGCAATAGCCAAAATGTTCTTTTGGTTTTTTTTTTTTTTTCCTTAGTTAAATTTGTCAGCTGCCCAAGAATCACAGTTTAGTTTTTCAATATAAAAAAGGGATTGAAAGTATGGAATTTGGGGTGAAGAGACCTTGCATTGAAGCAGTTTTATCCACCCTCTCCACTTTCTATTTGTGGCTTTGATCACATTTCTCCAACACTACAAGCCTCAATTTACTCACATAAAATGTGAATCAAGATACTTACACCTTATTGAAATATTGTGAGAAGTAAACCAAAACCATGAGAATTATTAAATCAAACAATGTATGCAAAGCACTGTGCCTCGCTCCTATTAAACACAATCGTTTGAAACTGTTATTGTATCATGATATTTATCTTAAATATTCCTGTCTGCCAACATATTTTAATATTTTGTACACCGATAATTTTTTCAACTGCGCAAACACTGAAGAATATCAGTTTTCTTGACAATGATTTTCTCGGACAGTGCTCCTCAAAGTGTAGACTCTGGACCAGCAGCATCCCCAGACACTTGCGAGAAATGCAAATCCTTGGGACCCAACCCGGACCTACTGAGTCAGAACAGCTGGGGGTTCAGGCCCAGGAATCTGTAAACCATTTCTCTAGACAATCCTTCTGCATGTTTGACTTTGAGAAGCACTGAACTACAGTAGCAGAATTATAGGTATGCTCATAGGATTGTCTCCAGTAATTGTTAATCTAGAATAGGCGTTGTACACTTTTATTTAAAAGGCAACAGCAGGGGCACCTGAGTGGCTCAGTTAAGCATCAGAATTCGGCTCAGGTCACGGTTTGTGGGTTCGAGGCCCACATCGGGCTCTGTGCTGACAGCTCAGAGCCTGGAGCCTACTTCAGATTCTGAGTCTCCCTCTCGCTCTGCCCCCCCACCTCCCCCGCCACTCACGCTATGCCTCTCTCTTTCTCAAAAATAAATAAACATAAAAAAATTATAAAATAACACAGCAAACATTTTAGGCTTTGTGGGCCTTACAGTCTGCCATAAGTAGTCATCTTTGCCACTGAAGTGTAAAAGCAGTCACAATTAATATATTAACAAATGAGTATGGTTGTGTCCTAATAAAATTTTATTTACTAAAATGGGTAGCAGGCTATAATTTGCTGACTCCTGCATCCTGTTAGACTTGTACACTGCACAGTTTACATAGTTGCAACAGACAAAATGGCTGTATCCCCCCACAAAATTCACATGTTGAAACTCCAACCCCCAATGTGATGTTATTGAAGGTAGGCCTCCGGCAGATGATTAAGTTGAAATGAAGTCATAAAGGTGGGACCTCATGATGGGATTAGCACCCTTACAAGAGGAACACACATAGAGGAAAGACCGTGTAACCTGGACATAGGGAGAAGGCAGCTGTCTACAAACCAGGAAAAGGGTCCTCACCAAAAATAAATCTGCCAGTATCTTGATCTTGGACTTCTCAGCCCCAGAACTGTGAGAAATAAATATCTGTTGTTTAAGCCCCCAGTCCATGGTATTTTGTTACAGCACCCGAGTTAAAACAATAACCAGATGCACCGATCCCATTCCTGTGGTCAAAGTAGATACACTGCAGCTTACAGACTCTAGTAAGATGAATTCAGGGAAGCATTTTTATTTTACTGAGGCATTATTCCTTTGGTCTGTGACATGATCTATTAGCAAATCATTAAATGGCTGTTCATTCTACCTTATGATTAGCTGTGCACAGTTAACTGTGAGAGTACTCAAAATCAAGGACGACTAGGTGACTGTAATGTGGGTTGTACAAAGATAGCCCCCACAGACACTGGCAGCTTCAGTGACTTTGATTCACCAAATGCAATCAATATGTTTTCTGTTCCCGGGAAAATGATAACTTCTTGAATTATTTCTCTCCTTTTCTCAAGAAGAGTACAAGGCAGCATAAATAGATCCAATTATCATAAAAAATCAAGATTTTCCTACCACCTTTTCACTCTGAAAAGGTAGCTGCCAAGGAGAGGGTAGAGGGCTTTCGCACTGAAACAGTAACTCAGCTTCAAGTGATACTGCTGACATTTTAGAGGAGAAAATGCCAGTATTAATTTATCAAACTAAAATTCGCAGGGACATTTTAAAATATATTCCAGTTTCCCAGGATCTAATTTAGTTCCTGAAAACAAGTTACTTGCTGGAAAACGACACTCCTCTGTTCACCACCTATGTGGACTTCAACTTGAGCTGAGCGTGTGGGCCATGCCAGACCCTAGTCCCAGCTACAGCCTTGCACACAAAAGGTGCTCCAAAGTATATGTGAAAGTAAAACCAGCTTCCTTACTCAAAATGCTATCAGCCAACCTAAAGTTTTATAAGGGTAAATAGAGACTCATGTGGAAGTTTTATTTTTCTTCAGAACAATTTTTGCTATTGATTAGTTATTACTGCTAATTAGTTACTAATTATTACTAATTAGTTACGATTACTATTCAGGAAGCTGTAAGGTACAAATTAATTCTGACCTTAGATTTAGAAGCCAATTAATTCGGTGGTTCAAGATTTTACTTATTCATTTATTCTTTGTGTCAGCAAACATTTACTAGAAAACAAAGACTAAAGAAAAGAAGTCCTATTTTGAAAAACTGCATGATATACTGAGGAGGTCAACATATAAACAAATACTTCTAATATAGAATATGTTCTGAGAACAAAGGAAAGCTTCATATCTCTACTCAGAGATAATCTCTTTAAGAAAAGAGATTTATTAAATAATATATAGTTGGCACCTGATGTGTCAGGCATTATTTTAAGCACTAAAGTATCAGTGAGAATGAAGAACAACAACAAAAACTGATAAAATTCTCACCCTCATATAGGTTACAATGTAGTGCCTGGAGAAACAAATGGTAGATATTGAAGATAATAAAGAATAAATCATGTAGCATGTTAGAAGAAATTTGCCTTATAGAAATCTGCACACAGCAAAGGAGATCAGAAATACATTTCTGTCTGGGTTGAAATAAATCATATTAAGGTAAGGTTTCATGAGTCATGATGACGAGGGTAGAAACTGAATGACCACCCATTAATTAGTATCACTGATAATAAAACAATTGCTAATATAATCTTCTATGAACTGTTTTTTTTTTTTTTTGTCATCACTACTTATAAGACCTCCATGGAAGCATACCTTGAATTTGAAGTTTATTCCAATCATAGGATGCAAATCAGCAGCTAGAATCAATACAAATAGAAGGAAAATAGCCTATCAAATTGTTCAGTGCTGGGATTAGTACTCTAATGGTTAACGCTAAAGTAAGTGATAGAATAGATGCGAGAATGACTAATAATTTTAATGAAGCTAAAGGTCAAAGTAGTTAATGAATATATAATTTTATGGCATCTGCTGGGCTGCAATAGTCTGTATGGACCTACAGTATCTGGTTCTCTTCATAGTTGTATCTAGCCTAAACTGAGGATCAGCAAACATTTTCTCTAAAAAGATAGATAGTAAATATTTTAGACTTCGCTGGCCATACAGTGTCTACTACAACTCAACTCCACCATTATATCACAAATGTAGCCACAGACAGTATGTACACAAGCAGACATGGCTGTATTCCAACAAAATTTTATACCGATACCAAAATTTGAATTTTGTATGATTTTTACTAAACATAAAAAATTTATTTTGATTTTTAAAACCATTTTGAAATGTAAAAGAAAAAAAAGGAAAACAAAGACATCCTTGGCTCACAGACTGTACAATAACACAGCTAGATTTGGCCGGTGAGTCACAGTTTGCCAACCACAGCCCTATTACTTTTTATTCAGTCAGTGTTAGAAAAACTATGGCAAATATTATTGGGATAGTAAGTAGCGAAAGAGTGAGAAAAGACATAATTGTTAAGATACAGAGCTGGAGTGGAGGGCTCTGGGGATTACCATTTAACTTGTATACCAATTATCTGACTCTGCTGCTTTAATGAGTCCTATTCTTTATCTACCAAATTTAGATAATTCCATCTAATCAATGTATGGTGCTGTTGTAAACGGGGCCTTATGTCTTTTGTTGAATGAATGTGGTATACATTCAAATCACTTACTCCAGTCCGAACTCACATCTCATACAACTTTACTTGTAACAACATGCCCTAAATAGCTATTATGCTATTAAGATGTACTGAGATGCAACACCAGGGTCATAAACCCTGCTGTCGGTATGAACCACAGAACAGGAATGTGTTGCTATCCCTAGGATATCTTGTTCCATGGTTCAAAGTTGTGGGTCAGTTAGTGGCATTATTTGACTGGGTAAGTGTAAGATTTGGTCAATCAGAGGTTTTTCTATGCTCTGAGGTCACCCTAAACAAAATTACTCATTTAGATAATGATTTTGTAGTCCCTTAGGGTAATTAATGTTCATATTGAACTAACAGATTAAGCTTCACATCTTATATGTTTCTTACTTTCTTTTCACAGGAAGGTCAATTTCACTGATTGGAGTAAGAGAGAGTAAAAACCTGGTGTGTCCATTTGTTCCTTATTTATAGAACAAGTGGATTATGCTACCTTTGGTACATAAATGCTACAAAAAGGAAAGGGGTAGTTTATGATTATAAATTGTGATTATAAATTGACTTTGGAGGTGATATATGAAGAGGGTTTTAGAGGATGTAAGTCAGCCAAGTGATACCTAGGCGCAGTGCATTCTGGGCAATGGGGGTAACTCTGATCCATTCAAAAGCAACAGCAGAAGGGTGGCTGGAGCAAAATGAACTGTGAGCCAAGAGGAGGTCACAGGTGACAAGATCCTGTGTCAATGATGTTTGAGCTAATTATAGAAGAGTTTTTCAGATGAGAAGCAAGGAAAGCACATGATCCTAATAATAAGAGTGATTATTTACACTTAACTCTGAGTCAGAAGCTTTATACCTAGCATTGCCTTTGGTCTTTATAACATCCTCGGCAGGTAGATTTTTTTTATGCTCATACTACACTTGAGGAGACTGAAGCTCAGAAAAGAAGTTGTCTGGACTTCCATAACCATATAACTAGTAAAAGAAAGAAGTGAGATTAGAACACAAGTCATAGGTTACTCCTGAATATATCTCACTTTCTTTAAAATACCAACTCTGTCCCTCCCCCTGCTTGTGCTCTGTCTCTCTGTCTCTCTCTCTCTCTCTCAAAAATAAACTTTAAAAAGTTTTAAAAAGGGGGGGGGGG
>NW_026058513.1:25045-29372 GCF_023721935.1 Panthera uncia
TCTCTCTCTCTCTCTCTCTCTCTCTCTCTCTCTCTCTCTCTCTCTCTCAAAAATAAATAATTAAAAAAAATTAAAAAAGAAAATACCAATTCTGTCAATAAATGCATCTTAGGTAGATTCAGTCTGTGCTTTTGGTTACTGCTGAATGAAAAGACAGTTCAACAAAGCCAACACACTTAAAAGTTTTTTAAGTTTAACAAACTTAAATAAGAAGTGATTAAAGAATTACCAGGGTGATACACAAAAAAACATGGAAGTGATTAGATTTTTCAAATATCAAAGCATATGTACAAAAATACATTACAGAGATAGATGGTTTGTTTTTCTAACCTATATTTAGTTGTTCTAATAAAATAACATAGGGTTTTTTTATAAACCTTAAAGCATTATAACCATATAGTATCATCATTAGTTCAAATATATACATAATCTTGAAGTTTACCATATGTCCTGGGATATCTTTAACTTGCACAAGTCTTTGTGTGGATATGTTTTCATTCATCTGCCGATTAGCAGACAACTGAATATGGAAATGGAGGCCCTCTGAAAGAAAACCTGGGACTCTCTCTGTGCCTCGTCTCATCACTGGTATTCTGTTCTCATCCTCACCTCCTCAACACAGAAATTCTGCTGGGTTCACCTCATTTCTCCTTCCCTGTGCCACAGACTGGAAACTAAAAAAGGAAATAAGTTGGGGCAATCAGAGGACTCACCTGTTTTGTTTCCTAACTCTTAGGGGTCATTGTCCTTTCATTACCTGATGTCCAATTTTATTATTTTATTTAAATAACTGCTTCATGCATCTCTGGGAACAGATAAGTAGTATTTGGTACAGGCTTCAAATATTAACAAAATAAAATAAATACACATATTATATATAAAAATTCACTAGCACAAGGTCAAGTTATTCATTCATTAACATATAGTAGCTTTGGTTGTTCTAATCTTATGAATTTTCAGCAAAATAGGCATAGGCAGCTATTGCAAACTGAACATATTGTTGCATGACTTTTGAATAGGTCATTCTTCCCTGGGGTTGTTTTTGAATTCCTTTATATCTTCAATGACATTAATTTTTCTCCTATGTGTGCATGGGTTCTAAGTTGATATCATCATCCATGAGATCATCACAAAGACAGTCTAATCTATATATTTGCTAGAGAATTCAAGTCAGATTTTTCTGTTGATATTTACTTGAGAAATTATTTTATTTTATTATCTTTTAATGTTTATTTTTGATATACACACACAGAGTGCAAGTGGGGGGAGGGGCAGAGAGAGAGGTATGGAGCCTGCTTGGAATTCTCTCTGCCCTCTCTCTCTGACCCTACCCTACTTGTGCTCGCTCTCTCTCAAAATAAATAAGTAAACTTTACAAAAATAAAAATAAAGACATTTTGTTTATCAGCGTTATTTCAGAAAAACAAAATTTTCTGTAATTAGAGATATTAGAATTCAAATCCCAACTCTACAATCTAGCCTCAGATTTTAGAGAAATTCTCTAAACTCTCTGCATTTCAATTTTCTTATCTGTGAAATTCGGCTAATAGTGACACATACTACTCAGAGTTTTATGATTGGGTGAAAGAACTGGATACACAGCAGGTATTCAATGAGTGTAGAATTTTATATATTGATTGCCCTGAACAAAAGGTTTATGATGTTAACTCTTCCATTGGTTCTCCTTTTAAGCTGTGAATTTCAATGTTATCGACTGGATGTTTCTTTTGGCTTATTGATTTTTTCTTTGGGTTGAGTTCTTTGTAAATGATCAGTAAATGTTAAAGTAAAAGAAAATATAGGAGAATTCCATTTGCAGTCCACTAATTTTAATCTCTCCTGCACAAACAATAAAGTAAACATTATTGCTCTTTTTTTATTTTCAAGAATTGCACCGAATTCTCTTTTGAGTAAAAAATTGTATAACATCAAAGTATGACAGATCAAAAGGTTTGGATTCTACTGTCATTACACTGATGACATTTACTTTAGAAAAGTGATGAATTTCAATAACGCCGCTTTTGTGATTCCATAGCAACTATATCTGAAAAAGAAATAGTATTGAATTGTAAGCATCTTTAGGTTGTAATCACTGCTATTATTACATTTATGTATATAAGTTTAGAAGTGCATGTCAAAGAATAGCCTGCCAATGTTGCTAAACTAGAAAACCACACCTTAAATATTTTGACATTATATGATTTAATAACAAGTTAAATCTTTTGAACTGTGTCAAATTTTAAATAGGATTTATAGACACCATAGATAATACAAACATAAAGTTGGCAAGAGACACAGAATTGCTTTCAAGAGAAATGCAAGTTACTGGTTGAGTCTGAATTATCTGAATGATTATCATAACTATAATTTATGTTATAAAAGTCCAAAGAATTTTTGTAGTTCCCTGGCTATGGACAATGAAGCAATCAGTGAACATCCAATAGGCCTGCTGTTCGAATGAATCAATTAACATTTGACCAAAGTAATCAAAATATTTGTCATTATGTACCATATTAATTAGAAAAAGTGTATGTTCCAAATATAACCTTTTACTCCAATAAAAAAGAGTCATTAATTTAATCAAATTTTGTTTGGTTAAGATAAGAAAATATCAGAGAAGTAACTATCTTTATATTAAGTCCACAAACCAATTAAAAAAAAACAGAAAATAATTAGGGAAGAAGTTTACTAGAATGGAAATTGAGTATGGTAGCAATTCCATATCCAAAACTTTAAGATATTTGCTATTAGATATGACACAACACCATATTAGAGGACAACATCAATGGCTCATACTTTCATTTCTAAGAAATTCAGTTGCATAGTGTTCCACTGAATAATTATCAGAGAAATCAGCAAAGCCCACTGACAGCCTATAACTAGATTAAGAGCTCAAGTTGAAGGTGTACTTTCCTAGTAAACTCTTCATGGATTTAGGACAATTTACTTACATTCTTTATTCTTCCTACTCATATGCCTTGCCTATTTCCTTATTGGGTTGTTTGCATTTTTCTTTATAATATTGTAAGACTTCATTGCACTTATATATGTTACAAATATTTTATTGTGTACTGTTTATGTTTTAAATCCAGATATGCATGTAGTACTGTAGTTATTTTTTTAATCTTTTAAACACTTAACTCATCAATATTCAAATATTAATCACATAATAAACTGCCATTCTATTATTGTACTTCATATGACATACTTTAATATTTTGCATCAGTTGTTTTTTTCTAATTTGCATTATTATATTTTCTTTGAATTGTAAATTTAGAAGCAATTTTTTAAATTTTTATTTTAAGGAGATTTTTAAGATTTAATTTACTCTGATCACTGATTTCTACTTTAGTTGCAATTTGGTCAGTAACCATGATCTGGCTGCTTTCAATTCTTTAATATTTGGAAAGGATTTCTTTATACTTAATTTTTGTACACACTTCTTGTGAACTTGATTTTTTTTTCAGCCTGTTCAGTGCAGACTATTTTGACTCCTTTTTAGTACTTTAGAAAATGTTAAGATGAACTTCAACATCCAAATATCTTGGAAGCTATCATTCCCATTCTTACAACAAGAAAAAAGCTCAATAAACTGAAAACCAGCTTTTGTTGGATGTTCAGAGAACTGAGACTGTAGGGCAAAGCACCACCTCATAATCTATAGAAACAGGTGAACACTCACAGCTGGGGTCTACTTATCTGGAGTGATAAACTGGTAGGACACTTACATGGTAATTTTGATGAACTGGCGGGAGGCTGGACATGACCTAGTGTGAAAATAATAAATTCCTTCTGATGGAGGCTTAGGGGGAACCCCATACTATTGTGGGTTTTACTTCATGGAACACTCTGCCAGGTTCTCGTATTGAAGAGCCAAGAAAGATCATGGCTCTGGCAGTGGAGGGGAAGACGTAAACGTTGTAAAATATGCCTCAAGTATTCCTCAAGGGAAAAGACTTTATCAGAGCCTTATCCCATTTGCAGGAAAGACATTTACCAAACTGCAGTCTCTAGACCTCCTAGCTCACTTAAGTTGTTTAAAAAAAAAAAAGAAAGAAAGAAAGAAAACTTATAAACATTGTGAAGGTTGAAATGCAGGGAGATAGGTCCACTAAGAGACTCGGATTTAATCATACGATTGTAGAATGCTTCCTCTCCTCAAGTCCTAACAATCAGATTAATAGGGCTCCAGTATAACAGTGGATTACTGTTGAAATTGCTGCATGATAGTCTTTCTCCGAGAAGGAATACTTAAGGGAAGCCACAGTCAAGAAGAGAGGCAAACACACACACACACACACACACACACACACACACACACACACAC
>NW_026058514.1:0-106864 GCF_023721935.1 Panthera uncia
TTCTTTATCATTTTTTGTAAACTGAAGAGAAGCCAGAGGAGAAAAAATTAATTAGCATTATAGGAAATAAGAGAGGTATTTGATAAAGCAAAATATAAGGCAAGCAGGATGGGATTTACCTTTGAGGAGAAGTGAGACATGTCTTCCTTTAAGATTGAGAGAAGGTGACAAGACAGATACTATTTTAAGAACATGTAAAAGAAAAGAGAGAAAAGAGATGAAAACAATTGAAAGGTTTCTATTTTAAAGGAGTACAGTTAAACCATGATATATGTTATTCAGTAAATGAATTTGAAAGTACTCATGGCAAATATGTAAGATTTTACATTTAGCTTTAACTAGTGAGGAATGGAAGTGGAATGTGGTTTTTATGGCTATCAGTGAGAATTTATTTTCTCATCTGCCCAAGGATAGTAGCAGTTGGATTTGACAGTTATTGTTCTATGTTAGCTTGATGTTGTCGAATATTTGTGGTAACAAAGACCAGGTGAAGAATTGTTAAATGAGCTCCTATTCTGCACCGCATGCTGTTTGTCATGTTTTCCAGAAACTCTTTGATAAAAGCATTGTTGTTCACATTAGTAGAAAATGAAGTCAAGTCGCGGGGAGGTTAACGTTAATTGATCACACAACTGGTTAATAAGCGAGACAAGATCCTATCACTAGAATTTATGAGCTATCCATTGTACCAGGATTTTTCTTCTATAGGGCTGTCTGCATTTTCAATATTACTTTTAATTTAAAATTTGAAAAAAATATATTCATAAGTAGAGACTAAAAACTACCACTTGAAAATTTTTATCATCCAAAGCTTATCAGTGGACTCATGGAAAAATGATCAAAGACATTGAAGAAATGATGGAAAAATGGATCTGTGACATTTCCTCACTTGTGGGAGCAGGGGCCTAGCAAATTTAGGTTAATGTTAATATTGTTTCAATCACCTTTTCAGGCTAATCAGTTCTGGAAACATCTGACTACAAAGTAAGCAGAGCATTAGTGGGGGAAAGGTGAAAAGTAAAACTTACAACCTTGGCAGGAGCCTATTTATAATTTTAGAATCATGTCAGGATTAAAAAGTTTTAAATATGTCTTCAAAATCGAGTTCATAAAGGACTAGAACCAGTAAGCTGAATTAACTCAACTATGGTGCTGTGGCTAAGCTGACCCAGGAGGACAAATTCTTACATAGGCCAAGGCTTATGTAAGACCCGAAAGTTAGAATGGAAGCTCAAGAAGAGGATTATTTTAGGTTTACTTATATTACATATTATGTTCTTCTGACTAATCCTAGGCATTACTTGTAAAAGTAAGAACAACAATAA
The DNA here is from genome assembly GCF_023721935.1 of Panthera uncia. Classification (NCBI taxonomy): domain Eukaryota; kingdom Metazoa; phylum Chordata; class Mammalia; order Carnivora; family Felidae; genus Panthera; species Panthera uncia. Next base: position 1,326 of record NW_026058514.1, read on the forward strand.
TGTTTAGGTTAACCAGTGTTAGAAGTAATACATTCCTTTTAAAATGCAAAGAATCTGGGTAGGACATGCCAGTAAGAATGCCTTATGGTTGAGTAATTTTTCCAGACATAAGACCTACTTGTTTATGGAAAATCACAAAACTTTAGGAAGATTGAATATGGTAAAGGAAATTATAATTATTGCTTGCTTATGAGTTTTCCTCTTTGTAAGTGTATTGAACAAGGAAACATGAGGTATTCAGAATTCTTCAGTATGGGCTATTTATCACACAGGGTCAATATACTTCCAGTATATTCACTATGATTAATGTAGTACAATTAGAGAGATGTATGTATAAGCACAGGCAAAACTCATTTTATGGTAAAGAGAAAACACTTAAAAATTTTTTCCAGCTCCAGTCTATTTTCTTAGTTCAGTAATGAATTTCAAATGATGTTCATTTAATTGAACCAAATGGTCATAAGGAAAAGGCAGCTGCAGACTTATAACTAAGCAGATAGTTTTGAGCAACACTGTCATTTTTCTATTTGTTCTATCACTAGTGATAATTGGGCTTACTTCCTAGCAGTTGGATACTTTCTGTATAAAAGAAAATATAAAACTAAATTGCACACGTTATGCTGAGCCTGAAAGAGAAAAGAAATGAGAAGACATAATTGAACCTGTAAAGGGTTCATTTGTAGATGGGACATTTCCTCCTGGGAAATGGAAGATCTCAGCAATACAATGAATATACTTCTGATTTATGGTAATTAATTCTGAATGTGGGTTATCTACCACATTGCTCACTATAGAAGATGAATTGTGCAACTGAATTATCAGGGTCTGGGAAGTAAAATTAGCATAACCTTAGCAGAAAGTGAAGTTTTGTACCTCATCGTCTCATTGAAAACATAGATCAAGCCATCCTGTCTGATTTCACTGCCCAGAGGTCCGATTATAAAGAGGAAATGAAGCAAAGAAGGAATGGCTTTCCTATGTATTCTTCCATGATGCAGGATTTTTTGGATATCACACCAAGTTTAGAGGAAGATTGAGATACTTTCACCCCATTAATTCTAACCTCAAGATAAGAGTCAGATGAGACTAAATATTGTCCCCTATGGAAGAATGTTTCTTCATACCCAGTTTTGGAATGGAATGACCAATTAGTCAAAAATGTTGAAAAGTACTCATATTTGCCTCTACTAAAATGACAAATAATTAGTATTCCTAACAAATTTTGAAATTGCCTTCCTTGAATGTGTATGCTACTTAAACTTGGACCATATATTTGGCCTTTAACTATAATTGCTGACTGTATCAAGGCTACAGAATTCAACATCAACACTTAATCTTTAGCTATTTCTAAAAGAAATAACTGGTTGTGTTCATTATTCCTTTGAACTAAGTGGTAAGTTTAATCAAAATTGCAGAATCAGGTTTAAAGAGAAAAGTATAACTTCAAGCAATCAGTATCATATGTCCAAGGAAAACAAACTGTGGGGTCATTTATAGAGTCAGAATCAAATACAGTGACTGAATTTATGCATATTCAAACAGTCACAGAACAGCAGAAAAATATAAACCATCTGAATGTTTCCAAACATCCAAGATCCAGTTTCTAACAGAAAAATTTCTGGTTTTTAAACTATCATTTTTTTGTTATTTAAATGTTTATGTGTTAGAGCAGTTTTAGCTTCAGAGGAAAACTAAGCACACCAAAGTGGTATATTTGTTACCATTGATCAGCCTACATTGACACATCATTATTACCCAAAGTCCATAACATACATCACAGTTTACTTTTGGTGTTGGGCATTCTATGCATTTGGACAAATGTACATACCACTGTATTATACTGCAGAGTGGTTTTACTGTCCTGAAAGGTCTCTGTGTTCTACCTATTCATCCCTTCCTCCCCATCAACCTCTGGCAGCCACTGTTTTTAAATTGTCTCTATGGTTTTCCCTCCACATAGGTGGAGTCATTTAATATGTAGCCTTTTCAGATTGGCTTCTTTGATTTGGTAATATGCATTTACATTTTGTGCACATACTTTCATGGCCTGATAGCTTATTTCTTACTAGTGCTGAAAAATATGTACCTCAATTTATCCATTTACCTCATGAAGCATACTCTTGCTGCTTTTGACAATTATGAAAAAAGCTTCTATAAATATCCATGTGCAGGTTTTTGCATGGACATAAGTTTACAACTTCTTTGGGTAAATACCAAGGAGTGTAATTGCTGGATCATATGGTTAGCCTATGTATTTTGTAAGAAACTGCCAAACTATCTCCCCGAGTTGTTGTACCATTTTGCATTCCTACCAGCAATAAATGGGAGTTCCTGTTGCTACACACTCTCACCAGCATTTGGTGTTGTCAGTATTCCAGATTTTGGCCATTCTAATAGGTATGTAGTAGTATTTGTTGTTTTTGTTGTGTGTGTTTTTTTTTATTTTTTTTAAGTTTATTTATTTATTTATTTAGATAAAGAGACAGAGAGAGCAAGTGGGGGAGGGGCAGAGAGAGAGGGAGAGACAGAATCCCAAGCAGGCTCCACACAGCATGGAACCCCACATGGGGCTGGAACTCGAAACTAAAATTTGGACACTTACCCGACTGAGCTACCCAGGTGCCCCATATCTTGTTTTTTAATTCACATTTCCCTGATGACATATCATGTGGAATATTTTTTCATATGCTTATTTCTGTATATCTTCTCTGGTGAGGTGTTAATCCAAGTCTTTAGCTTTTTTTTTTTCAGTTGTTTTTATTTTGATAAATTAAACATAACATGGAATTTACCATTTAATCATTTTTAAAAATATTATTGAGTTATTTATTGATTGTGATTAAGCAAAGAAAAACTATGAGCTTATTTTATAACAAATATACAATTAACTCTTCATATTTGTCTATTGTGTCCATCAGAAAAGGTAAAACATAGAAACATAAATAGATACAAACAGTACAAAACTAACTTTTACAAAGAGAAAAATAAATTCAATAAGACAAAGGAGTTTTCCCAATTACATACCCATTTAATAATTTTTAAGTGTGCAGTTAATAATGTGCAAAAATTAACAACATTCATCTCCATAACTCTTTCACCTTGTAAAATTGAAACTCTATGCCCATTAAGCGATCACTCCCCTTTCCCTGACAACCACCATTTTACTTTCTGGCTCCATGATTTTGATTACTCTAGGTACCTCACATAAGTGAAATCATACAGTATTCGTCTCTTTATGACTGATTTATTTAATTTAGCATAATATCCTCAAGGTTCATCCATTTTGTAGAATTTGTATCCAATTTGTAGACTTTACCTCCATTTTCAGGCTGAATGATACTGCATTGTATGTATATACCATATTTTATTTATCTATTCATCCATCAATTGACATAGTTTACTTCCACATTTTGCCATGATGGCCATGATGGCATGAAAATGAGTGTACAGATATCTCTTTGAGATCATTCTTTCAATTCTGGCTATATGTCCAGAAGTGGAACTGCTAGATAATAGGGAAATTCCATTTTTAATTTTTTGAGGAATCTCTATACTGTTTTCCACACCAGCTGTACAATTTTACATTCCCACCAACAGTAGACAAATTTCCAGTTTCTCCCCATCCTTCCCAATACTTGTTGTATTCTGTATTTTTGGAGAGTAGTCATCATAATGGGTGTCAGGTGGTATCTCATTATAGTTTTCACTTGAATTTCTATAATGATTAGTAATATTGAGTATTTTCTTATGTGCTTAATGGTCATTTGTATAATTTTCTCAAAAATATCTTCAAATTCTTTGTTTTCATATTGGGTTGTTTGATTTTTTGTTATTGAGTTTCAGTCCTCTATATATTATGGATATTAATCCCTTAGTTTGATGACTTGCAAATATTTTCTCTCATTCTGTGCATTCTCCTTCACTCTGTTGGTAGTATCTTTTGATACTATCAGGATTATCTAATTGTTATGAAGTTTCATTTGTCTGTTTTTCTTTTATTACCTATGCCTTTGGTGTCATATCAAAGAGATTACTGTCAAATACAAAGTCATATAGCTTCTTTCTTGTAGTGTGTTTGTCAAGGTAATGCTGGCCTCATAGAATGAACTAGGTAGTATTTTTCCTATTCAATCTTTTGGAAAAGTTTGAGAATGGTTAGTATTACTTCTTCTTCAAGTGTTTGGTTGAAGTCAGCAGTAAACCCATTGGGTCCAGGGCTTTTCTTTGTTTGGAGATTTTTGATTACTGATTCAATCTCCTTACTACTTATAGTTCTATCTAGACTTTCTATTTCTTTATAATTCTGTCCTGGTAGGTTTTATATCCCTAGGAAGTTGTCCATTTTATCTCTTTATCCAATTTTTTTAGCCTATAACTTTTCATAGAACTCCCTTATAATCTTTTTATTTCTGTAGAATTAGTAGAAATGTCCCATTTTCTTTTCTCATTATAGTAATTTGAGTCTTTTCTCTTGTTAGTCCATCTAGCTACAGACTTGTCAATTTGTTGATCTTTTTGAAGAATCAACTTTTAGTTTTATTGATTTTCTCTAAAATGAAATAGAGATTTTATTTATCTCTGCTCTAATCTTTCTTTTTCCTTCTGCTACTTTTGAGTTTAGTTGTTCTTTCTTTTCCTAGTTCCTTAAATTGTAAAGTTAGGTATTCGATGTGAGATTTTTTTCTTTCTTTCCCTTTTTTTTAATGTAGGCATTTATAGTTTATAAATCCACCCCAACACCACTTGCCGCATCTCATAAGTCTTCATCGTTATTTATCTATATTTTATTTCTTTTGTAGTATCTCCTTTTATCCACACATTGTTTATAAGTATGTTGTTTAATTTCCACAATTTTCTGAATTTTCCATATTTCCTTTTATTAATTTCTAACATTATGCCATTGTATACAGAAGATAATTTTTATTATATCTATCATTTTAAATCTAAGTATGATATATCCTGGAAAATGTCTTGTGTTCACTTGAGAAGAACGTACATACTGCTTTGATGTATGAGGTGTTTTATATATGTTCATTAACTCTAATTGGGTTATTACATTTTTATTTCTTCACCTATCTTTTTTTCTATCATATTGATTATTATTGTGAATGGGCTATTAAATTCTCCACTATTTTTTGTAGAAATGTTTCTCCCTTTGATTCTGTCAGTTTTTGCTTATTATATTTTGACGGTTTGTCATCAGCAGCATAAAATGTTTATAACTGTTATATCTCCTCATTGTTTTGAGCCTTTTTATTAATATATAATGTCATTCTTTGCCATTTAGAGACCTTTTTGATTTAAAGTCTATTTTGTCTAATATTAGTTTAGCCACCACTACTCTTGGTTCCTATTTCCATCCTTTCACTTTCAATTATTTGTGTCTTTGGATCTAAAGATCCATTCTTCCAATCTCTGTCTTTTGATTAAAGACTTTATTTACTTTTAAAGTAATTACTGACAAAGGAGGGGCTTACTTTTGCCATTTTGTCATTTGTTTTGTATATGTGTTATAGCCACTTTGTCCCTCATTTCCTTCATTACTATCTTGTTTCTTCTTTTGTAATTAGTTGAGTTTTTTTAGTAAGATGTTTACATTTTTCTCCTTTATTTTTGTATACATTCTGTAGCTACTTTATTTATGTTTTCTATGGGTATTACATTTAATATCCTAAAGTGATAATACTATAAATTTAATTCAGACTAGCTTAATTTCAATCACATACACAAACTCTACTCCTTTATAGTTCCATCCCCACCCCTTTTAGATTTTGATGCCATAAAATTACATCTTTTATAATTTTATACCCCCAAACATAAACTAATAATTTTTAATGCATTAATATCTTAAATTCTGTAAAAAAAAAAAAAAGATTTGGAGTTACAAATCAAAGTTACATTAGTCTTTAGACTAATAATTTTGGGTCTTTAAATGTATTAGTCCCTTAACTCATGTAGAAAACAAACAAGTACAGTTACAAACCATTATTACAATAACACTAGCTCTTTAATTGCCTATATATTTACCTTTGCTGAGATTTTGATTCTTTCACATCGTTTCAAGTTACCGTGTGGTGTACTTTTATTTCACTGTGCAGGACTCCCTTGAGCATTTCTCGCAGGGCATGTTTAGTGATAAAAACTCCCTCAGTTTTTGTTTATCTGAGAATGTATTAATTTCTCCTTTACTTTCAAAGGACAGTTTTGTCAGGTATAAGATTCTTGGTTGATTTTTTTCCTTGTAGTGCTTTGCATGTGTCAGCCTATTACCTTCTGGCATCCAAAATTTCTGATAAGAATCTGCTGACGATCCCTTCTTTGTGGTGATTTGTTTCTTTCTGGCTGCTTTCAAGAGGGTCTTTTTGTCTTTGTCTTTTGAAAGTTTCATTAAAATGCACCTTGGTGTGGGTCTCTTTCACTTCACCTTACTTAGAGTTTTCTGATGTTCTTGGGTGTTTATACACATGTTTTTCATCAAATTTGGGAAGTTTTCAGTGATCATTTCTTCAAGTATTCTCTCTTCTCTCTTTTCTGTCTCTTCCTCTTCTAGGACAGCTATGATGCATATGTCGACCCATTTGATGGGATTACCACAGGTCTTCTAGTGTCTGTTCACTTTTGTTCAATTCTTTTTCTGTTTCTCACACTTGGTAATTTCCATTGTTCTATCTTCAAGTTCATTGATTCTTCCTTCTTTCTGTCTTCTCAAATCTGCCTAAGAATCCTTCTGATGGATTTTCATTCTATTTATTGTACTTTACAATTCCAGAATTTATTTTGATTTCCTGTTTGGGTTTCCTCTCTCTTTATTGGTATTTCCATTTTGTTCATACATTATTTTCTTGACTTTCGTTACATCTTCCTTTAGGTGTTTGAACATCTTTAAGATAGTTCTTTTAGAATCTTTTTTTAGTACATCTGCCATGAAGTCTTTTTCAGGGACAATTACTTTAGATTTTTTTTCTTTGGATGGGCCATACTTTCCTGTTTCTTTGCATGCTTTTTGATTTTTTGTCTTGAACACTGGATATTTGAATCTAATATGTGGTAACTCTGGAAATTAGATTCTCCTCCTTCACTAGAGTTTGCTTTATTTGTTATGTTGACACTAAATGAATAAACCCTTCTAAACCTTTCTAAAGAGAAAGGAAAAGTGTTTTATTTAAGCTCAAGTTAGTACTGTTACCTGGGATACACAATCGTCACAAAGAAGAGATTGCTCTGGGGAAAGAACATTTGGTGCAAGGTTATATATATATATTTTATATAAAGAGTTACAAATCATCATAATGAAGGACATTCTAGAAAGTTCCAGACTTTATCTTATGTGTTTAGTATGTCTAAAGCTGTATGACTAATCTTATGGGAACCAGGAAGCTTTTATATTTTTTTCCTTATCTTTATGTTTGGAATGCTCTTTTTGGGTTATATTTGTAAAGTAGCAGACGTACAATGTGTGCTTGAGGCAGAAATAGAGCCCATGATTTGAGGTTTTGCTGACTCACTTTGACCTGGGTAAATATTAAGTTATAGGTTCCCTGAGAACCAGAAGCAGGGCCCCAAAATGCCAAAAGTTGGAAATTTCCTGTATCGGTTATTATGTTTATTTACTTATTTTTTTAAATCATTATAGGCTATCTCTGTGCCAAGGATCAGACTAAACTATAAATTTAAGGTTTTTTTAGGTCTTTTCTCAGTCATTCTTTGATCATGCATGGTCATGTTCTAGTTTGACCCATATATGCAGATGGTTTTGAATGTTTTAGTCTTTAATGTATTGCTCCCAAAAAGGGGAAAAAGGAAAAAAATGAAGCATGTAAAAAAAAAAAAAAAAGATTCTGGCCTAGAAGTGAATTCAGTTGTGGGGGGAGTAGCTTGCAACAACTGGGCAAAATGCAACAACAATGGTTACCCATCTCTTCGCACCTTCATGATCAGAAGCAGTAATCAGTGATCACAACATGGAGCCCTGGTATTTGGAGTTCAGGGTCTTTTTAGCCCATTCTGGCTCCTGCAAGTTGTGTGCAAGCTGCTCGAAGAAAATATGCACAGCTGCTTACCACATGGCTAGTTGATACTATGGTAAGAGCTGAAATTTATTAAAGTTAACCACAATTTACCATCTAAATCTTTCCCTAGAAGTTGCATGCCTTCAATACACTCTTGAGTTCAAAAATAGCCACATCAGACAGATTATGCCAGTGCAGTTGTTGTTTAGATGGGAAGACAGATTCACCCAAACCTGACATAGAGCTCAATCCCACAACCGTGAGATCATGACCTGAGCTGAAACCAAGAGTCAGGATGCTTAGCAGACTGAGCCACCCAGCCACCTCTCTTATTGTTGAGTTTGAAAATAGTTTGCATATTTTGGATAAAAGTTCTTTATCAGATAAGTCTTCTATAAATATGTCTCCCACTCTGCAGCTTGTCTCTCATTCTCTTGGCATTGTTTTTTGTAGAGCAGACAATTTTAATTTCAATGAATACAGCTTATCAAATATTTCTTTCATGGATTCTGCCTTGGTATTCATTGCTGTACCCAGGGTGATAGGGATTCCCCTATGTTATCCTTTGAGAGTTATATAGTTTTGTGTATTACATTAAGGTTTGTGATGCATTTTGAGTAATTTTTTAAAAATGTTTTTAATATTTATTATTTATTTTTGAGAGAGAGAGAGAACATGAGTGGCGGAGGTACAAAGAGAGAGGGAGACACAGAATCTGAAGCAGGCTCTAGGCTCTGTGCTGTCAGCAAGAGCCTGATTCAGGGCTCAAACTCATAAGCCATGAGATTATAACGTAAGCCAGTCAAATGTTTAACCAAGTGAGCCACACAGGTACCCCATAAATTTTTGAAAGGAATAAGTTATGTCTATATTTATTACTATCATTATTTTTAGCATGTGGATGTCCAGCTGCTTTAGCAACATTTGTTGAAAAGACTACCTTTATTCTATTGTGTGGCTTTTGCTCCTTTATCAAAAATTAGTTGATTATATTTATGTGGGTATTTTTCCTTGCTCTCTATTCTCTTCTATGGATCTGTCTGTTATATTACCAATGCCACACTGTTTTGATGGCTGTAGCTTTATAGTAAGTCTTGAACTTACTATATCAATACTCCAACTTTGTTCAGTACTCCAACTTTGTATCTTTACTCCAACTTTGGAGTGTCAATACTCCAACTTTTTTCTTCTTTAATATTGTATTGGTTATTATGGGTCTTTTGCTTCTCCATAGAAATTTAGAATTAGTTTGCCAATATCCATGAAATAATTTGCTGTGATTTCGATTAGGATTACACTGAATCTATAGATCAAGCCAAGAGGAACTGGCATCTTGACAATACTGAGTGTTCCTATCCATAAACATGAACTATCTCTCCATTTGTTTAGGTTTTCTTTGGTAATTTTCTTCAGAGTTTTGTAGTTTTTCTCATGTAGATCATGAACATATTTTGTTAGATTTATATGCATTTCCTTTTTGGAGAATTATAATGTAAATGGTAGTGTGTTTTCAATTTCCAATTCCACTTGTTCATTGATGGCATATAGGTAAGCAATTAAAATTTTTACATTAACATTTTATCCTTCAACCTTGCTATAATCACTTACACATTCTGGGAAGATTTTGGTTTTGCTTTAAGTTTGGGTTTATTTGCTCATATTTTTTTTCAGATTTTCTTATTTATAATATTTAGCCCACTACTTTGTAAATTTCCCTATTCCTTATTTCTCTCATATTTACAACCCAATCAGTGTCAGAAAATAGCTTGTTGGATCCCTGAGTCACTCAGTAAGTCACCCTCTCTTGGGATAATTCTTGACAACGTGGATTCTATACTCAAGGTGCAGCCTCATTTTTACTGAAATAATTGACACTCATAAGTCTCATGAGAATGCTTCCTATGGACAAGTTTCCTCAGACTCCCAGTGAAGGTATACTGCCTCTACTCACCTAGCCATTATAGTATTACCCTTTCCAAAAGATCTCCTGCCATGTTAAAGCATTATTTGTAGCATATTGGATAATAATCTACCAATGTAGAACCAGCCAATTAAATCCTTAGGCATCCACAAAATGAAGAAAGGAAAAAAAAAAAAAGGCAACTACTACAAAAGAATGAGGCAATTCTTTCTGTATATTTAAATAGTACATGTATTATATAAAAGTACAATGACAAAAAGTGAATTGTAACTCATACTGAATGTATACTGTGACCACATTTTGAAACAAAATATATATATATTTATATATATTAAACTACATGGAAAAATATCTAGAGAGTAGTACATCATGGTCTTGAACGACCACTTCAAAGTTACATAGGGATGCACAGAAAGCAAATGAAGAGACGAGGGGAATTTTTACTATTGTATAAAATGGTAATGGTTGGGGTGTTTAATATTTTCTTCTTGTAAAAAGAAAAAAAAAACAAATTAATGGTTCTTCCATTTACTGTTTAATAAAACACCATTATTTCTAATGTCTTCAATAGAACTACTGATGTTTACAAAAAGAAACCAACAAAAAGAACGTTTAAATTAACTTTATGAGCATGTTATACCTTTTAAATTGTTTTTATGTGTTTCCTAAATCATTAATAATGGGAAAAGGAGGATGTGTAACCGGCTTTATCTTCCACGATTATGTCAGAATGAGATGAATTTTTTTCAGAATAAATCACTGCTGCTAGCTATACATACATGTGTGTATGGTTAGTTATATACATATACAAAATGATCTTAATACCAACCTATTATTTGAAAATGGAACTTTCAGCGACCCTTATGATCATGGCTCAAAAATACGGCCAAAAGGTAAATTGTTGCATTAAACATTAACTTTGTAGGCAACCATCTGGTGTGCTATATCCCCTAGACTTTACATATGAGGGAATATATATTTTTCCTGCCATGTTGTTGTTCAGATAGAAACTGGAATTTATTTTGTGGCACAGAAACAATGAAGACAGCAAAGAGCTGTAGCAAAAGCATCTGACCTGGAAGACTGTTTTGCAAAACCCTTCTCTGCTCTAATCAAAACTCTGTGTGTGTGTGTGTGTGTGTGTGTGTGTGTCTAAAACTGAGAAAGAAAGAAAAAAAAACATTAGATATAGCTTCCATATCCTAGGCAGTTATTTAATCCTTATGATAGCAAGTTAAAATAAATGTTATCTCCATGTTATAGATGAGGAAATGGAAACTCAGGTCTGATTGATGCTAAAATATTTGGATCTTTCATGATACTTAATAGGTTTGTATCAGCAGCCTGCTGCAGAGCCAACACTTACTGCACGCTGTCCCTTATCTACTGACCTCCCATCTCTCTGCCCTGGTAGGGTCCTGACTTTCTAAATTTATCATCCTATATTAAAACATACTGTCCTTGGTGTGGTGCAATATCTTATTGGGTGCTCAGTTTTAGGAAAGTAAATTTCTGAAAGGAGTTTACAAATGATGTATTCTCATTCTGTCAATCTAGGGTTATTTCCTTTTTCATAACATTTTAAAATTTGAACACTGTGGTAAATTTCCCACCATATTTAAAAATAAAGTTAACTACAACTCTAAAATTATAATACCACTTAATGTAATAGCCACAATAACAACAAAATTCTAAGTATGCCAAAAACTTATTGAAAAGGATAAATCTCTAATGGCAAGATTTCAGTCATGATAGTAAACTCATTGGATAAATAATTTAAGACATTGTCTCTTACTTGGCTGCCCTTGAATCATAGTATATTTGTTACTATTGCTTATAATTTCTCATTTATATATTTATTACTCATATAAAACACCTAATTCTGTGACAAATTGTGAAAAGCATAGAGCGACTTTTATTGACACATATTCTAGCAAAATAAATGTTAAAAAGTGTTATTAAACAAAAAGTGAAAGTTAATGTAAATTAATATTATGAATTTGAGCTAAGATATTCTCCCCACCTGTTGGACCTAAAAATATCCTTTCAATGAGAAAATGTTTTATTATGGGCTCAAGTTTAGAAGAAATGTGTCTTTAGCATTTGTGTGGAAGAAGTAAGTCCTTAAGAAACACAGATTTCTGAATTTTAGCATTTCTTGGCAGTTTATAAAGATTAGTTTGAGAACCCACAGTGGTAGTTCCAAAAATGTTGGTAATTTAAAGTAATCAAACATGTCTGGGATATTCTTCAAAGGTTGGTTAAACATCTTATAAAATTCATTAGCAAATCCATCTGGACCAGGGTCTTTTCCAGATGGGAAACTTTCATTACCACCCATCATTTTTCATGGTTTATTATAGGTATAGTTTTATTTTGAGAGAGTTGCAGATAGATGTGTACAATAAATAAAGCAACACAGTTGTTTAATATTCATTTGAGAGATCCTTCTGTAAAACCACATATACAATCACATATAAAAATAAAGAATGCTATGTTTGGTGAATCTGAATTAACATAGAGATTTTCCTCTTATTTGCAAACTTAATTTTTTGTATTATTTAATACTAAAATCTGATTAGAATTCATGGCACTTAAGGATAATAATCAAAGTCTAAAGTCTAAATTTACAAACCCACAGTCTACATTTATCATGTATGGATAATATGACATTCCTGAAGTAGAATCTCACCCACAATATATTCAGTTATGATTCAGAGATATGTACATTTTTATTTCAACTGGTGAAATGTGATTATGCATTATTTAAAACTATACAATCTTTTCTTTTACTTTGACAATTCCATTAATACCTGATACTAAGACGTAACATCCTGAATATAATATAAAAACTCCCAAAGAATGTTAAATTTTTACAAATTGGTACTTTAAGAGACAGTCATGATGAATTAATTGGGAGGGAAAGAAAACATTCATAAACATATAATATCAATTATCTGGATATTTGTTTAATAAAATTTGACAAATATGTATGAATACTTCTTTTAAGCCAGGAGTGTCACAGGTATTAAAAATAAATGTAAAATAGGTAAAATGTAGATAAGAATTTAGGAGGGGAGGTAGAATAAAATCCAGAAACTGAATTATAGTTGATAAGTGAAGTAAAAGAAGCATGTACTAAGTGCAATGGTGGCTAAATCAGGGTGTTGAACTTCCCTTGGACATCGCAAAAACTCCAGAGATGCACAGATGCTGAAAATGCTCACTGGGCATATGCCAAAGGAAGAAGACTGTCACAGGCAAAAGGAACTGCGTGTGAAGATACAGCATGCATTACATCCAGAAACTTGCAAGTTGTCTCTTTTTCTTTACAATGGCAATAAAATATTGGTTTGATTGATTTATCCCCCCCGCCCCGCCGCAATTAGTGACATATAGAAATAAGAATTTAAAAAGAACACATCCTATTCCCCTGACACCATGGAAGAGAACTTGTATTAAAGGGGACGCTGGTATGTTGGGGGCATATGATCTGAAAATGACTGATGTGAAGATTCATCAGATAAGTTCAAAAATACATTTAAATCAATGCCTCTGATGAAACCACTAAACAGGCCAAACGTACCACTGGCAGAACTTTACTTAGTCTTGAAATGTTAGCTAGGGTCAAGCAACATTAGACAAGGACATTTAGCTGAGCTGTAACCTGCTTTCCCTCTAGGGCTGAGCTAATGTCTTTTATTATCCCAAGAAATCTGTTATAACAAATTCAGTGGAGGTGTTCTCTTCCTCATGTCTCTTTTTTCCCCATAGAGCATAAGGCACGGTTGGTTTACACAGCTTAATCTCCTTCACGGCCTGGGGACATGCTGGTGTAGTAGGAGAATTGTTCTTTTATAGAAAAACACATGCACAGATACCTACACACACACACACACACACACACACACACACACACACACAGCTGTTTCATTCACTGTTGTCAGAAGCAATTTGTTCTAAAGGGAGGGAGGTGAGTAATGAGTGCCTGCACTAATTCATACTTTAGAAAGGATGCAGATGGGTCATTTGATTACATATTACAATTGCCCTTCAAATGGCAGTATACCCAAAGGTAGGAAAATGATATTCCCAAAGGGCAAGCAGCTTTTATCTTAGAGACCAAATCTATTCTACTGTTGGGACTGATGAGAAAACCCATCTCAGCTCAGGGAGAGTAATGTAGGCTCTCAACAGCCTATGTTGGCTAATGGAACCTAATGAGAAACAGACCTGGGATTCAAAGCTGGAACACGTAAGAGCAGAAGGTCACCCTCCTCAGTATCAGACTTGAGATCATTCCAATCTCATGGTGCTTCGGTTGTGGAATGCCAGTGACTCTGAGCCATTCTCGAGGGAAATATGCAAGCCTACATTTTTCAATAGAAGTTTTATCCTGTGAGTGCCTTTAAACTGACTTTCCTTCACTATTTGCAATTGGCAAAATTGATGATTAAGAAGGTTCGCAGATAAATACTTCCCAAATTCAAGTTTGCTGAGCAGGAGATGTCAGTAGGTATATTTGGGGGAATGAAGGGGCTTTTATGGTCCAACTGGTTTGAGGAAAGTCTGAGTTGAACAAACTAAATAAGTTAGATTGCAGGACTTCTCAAAGATTTCTTTCATATGTTTATATAAATCCTGAATCTCTAAGAAAGGTAGGAAATTGTGAGTATTTCCCAAATTATTTAAAAGTGGAATGATTTCTATCTAAGAAGTTGTGTAAGCATTTCCTTGGAAACTGGTGAATTGAAAAGTGCTGGTTTAATATTAATGTTAATCAACTAATGTTGACTCACGAGATTTCAGAAGATTCACATAGATTCTGTATGTCTTGAGCTAACACCAGGAATATGTATTTTTAAGACACTCATCAATGAATCTTTTTAGCCAAACTACAGATTCAAACCAAGAGCAATCTCTCTGACTAAATAATTTATTCAAGGTTTTTTTTTTTTTTTAAGTTAGGGGCTGAGGGTCACAAGAGAAAAGTTGGACATTCTTGAGGATCCTTCAGATCTCAAGAAAAGAAAAAGGATAATAGCAGGAGTTGGGATAAACAGATTCACTCTTTAAGAGTCTCTATTAAATGAGAATTATTCTTGGAGATCTAACATTGTAAATCTTTATACGTTATCATCTTAGGTTATAGCATAATATGTTGCAATTTGATCTCATGATATTGGCTGAGCGTCTACTCTATACAGACATTTACCACAAATGGTCTGACATTGGGGATGGAAGAGGGTGTCAGTTTATGTGAGATTAAGTGAGGATTGAAAGGGTAAAATCAAACATAAAGCATCAAAGGCATAGTGTTGAGAGTAGTCAACGTAATTAAAAACAGATTGAGAATATGCTCTACCATGTACAGTAAGAAAGAATGAAAAGGAGATTTAGAGCCTGACAGAGGAAAAGTGGAAAGACTTTGTGGAAGAATTTGAGCACAGTTTTGAAGAAACAGGACATGGTGAGAAACAGGGCTTTGTAGTTTGAAGAGGCAATAAAATATATATATATATATATATATATATATATATATATATATATATATTGAGAGAGGTGCATGACCTGTCCAATAAAGAAATAGTTTCATTTTATTGGATTAGAGGAGGGTGCAAGGGTGTGGTAGGTTATAAATTAAGTTGATGTCAGATCATGGAATATCTTGACAATATTAAAGAACATGAAATTCCTTTTGTAGGTATTGACAAACTTGTCAAGGTTTGGGGAATGTTCTTGTAAAGAATAGAATTGGGAAGACATGAACAGCAATGGGTCAAAATCCCGACCAGATTTAGGGTGGAAACTTAAACTGAATTATAAGGTCTTAACTTCTACCTGTATAAGTTATTAGTAAGCAGCTCAAGTAAGTCCTTGTTAGCTCACTCAGTGATGTGTTAAGCCACAAACTTTATTTGTATCAAATCAAATCAGCCTGGGTAGACAGTCTTGATAGCATGCTACATATTTTGAAGAGCTCTGACATCTGCACTGATGAAAGTTGCAGTTTGTATCTTTTAAAGTTTTGCTAACTATGCATATATATACATATAGCTACCTCATGAAGTTGTTGTGGCACACATGCACAATTTCACTAATTTTTTGCCACACCACAGTGCAAAGGATACAAACATTGCTCCTTAATGTCTCAGTGATTGTGTCACAGCATCTCTAAGTCAGGACAAATACTGAACAACTCCCTATACCAACAACTCTAAGTATTACCTCCTGAAAGCTTAGGAGATATTTGCAACAATGTTACCTGCATTTTGACAGAATAATATAATATTTCTATTTCATTCTTAAATTAGCACAATCACAGGGGCGCCTGGGTGGCGCAGTCGGTTAAGCGTCCGACTTCAGCCAGGTCACGATCTCGCGGTCCGTGAGTTCGAGCCCCGCGTCAGGCTCTGGGCTGATGGCTCGGAGCCTGGAGCCTGTTTCCGATCCTGTGTCTCCCTCTCTCTCTGCCCCTCCCCCGTTCATGCTCTGTCTCTCTCTCTGTCCCAAAAATAAAAAAAAAAAAAAAAAAAAAAAAAAGAAAAAAAATTAGCACAATCACTTACCAATGACATGTATGCACTTGTTGGGTATTGCACATTACACAAAACTGGGATTGAAAGTCAACACTACTATTTGTATTTCCTGTTCACATTGACTTCCATGCAGTGTTTGGTTTTTTAGCATGGCACTCACACACCCAGACTTCACAAAAATACTGACATAATTAAAAGGCATATAGCACTATTTAATGTTGACACTGTGAATTACTTCAGCTTGTTTGTATAGGATTGCTGTTTCTCTCGAAAATATTGAGTATTTCAGGACAGCTCTGAGAGCTCACTGTGGTACCACAGGCAAGAGGCACACAGTTTGGGGAACATGCTCATAATGCTTACTTTTGAACATCTGGCTATGGATATGAAAACAGCAGATGATGACTGGGATGGGGAGATAACTTGTGTTTCAAGGTACAGGAAAATGACTTGTGAACAGGCAGCGATAAAAGGAGACAGCCTTATCATAGGTAATGTGGAAGCTTAAAAACATTACAGTAAAAAGATTTGAGGCTCATATACATCCAAGAAATGCTTTCTGTTTACTGACCACTACAATGCAGCTAATGCCATCAGGCAACCTGACACTCCTGTTTAAGGTTGCCTCTAAATACTCTTCTTACTCTAGCAAGTTCAGGTCAGTCTCCATGACCAGAATTAGGGTATCTTTGATTTAGAGTCTTAAGTAATCTCTCACTAATACTGTTAGTACTTGAGCAATACTGCTTGTGGTTCAATAGCAGTTTTTAAACATCGGGAACAGTTTGGATTGTGCAAGAGGTTTAACCCTCCACCTTATTTTTCCTATGAGAGGTTAATTTTCTTTTAGTCCTCACGCAGACATTTGGAATGAATGTGTGTCTGCACACCAGTCTTTTAGCGACTGCCTTCAGTGTCTGCCTGATGAAAATAAATAAATAAATAAAAACCCACTCCTTCCATTTGCAGAAACCATCTCTGGGGTAATGTACTTGAAAGTACAGTTTTTCTGGGCACATGGAAGACATTTAAAACCTGTGACTAACTCTTAATTCTCTGACAGTTTAGGAAAACATATTTAAAAGAAGTTTTGACTTTAGAAAATCTATATCCTATGTTAATCTACCTCTGTTATAAAGTGCTACTATGATTGTGAAATAATAAAGCCAAATCACTTGTTTTATCACTATATTTAGTAGTGATGAAGCCTTTAAGCACATGATACTACTCTTCCACATACATTCCATAATTTCCATTTTAGGAATTTTGAACTCCTCACACATAACCTTTGGAGGCATAACCCAATCGCATCATAACCCAATCAAATCCTAACTGTCCTCTTTTTTTGCTAATCTATGAATTCTATTTAATGTTAGACTCAGAAACACATTTTCACAGATTGAAGAGATGTTTGATTATGAAAGGTCAAGGCAAAATACCAGCATATTTAACCAATACACTTTTGCAGACTGTTTATAGAAATTATCTGAGTTGCATAGCAACAGTCTTTTTAATTACTACTTGCTATCCAGATTTTAATAATTTAATTAGTATTTTTTGCTTCATTAAATTGCTAGACCCAGTAGACTTAATGAATTCAATTCATGGCATGTTTTTAAAGGATTTTTTCACATGTTGCTGTGCAACCCAGAATATGAACCATATTTATCTTTTATTCAGATGTAACATAACAGACAGAAAATATATTCCTTTTAGGTAAATATAAATGGTTTTCTAATCTGAAAAATAAAGAGTTAATTAGAAATTTGGAGAAAATGGACATGCTTTTAAAATTATACCATATTCAGAGAGATGAGAAAGTTCACAAAAGGGGTTTTTCCTTTTTGGTTTTGTTTTATTTTTGTTTTTAAGATAAGGAAAATAAATTTGCAGAAGAAGAGAGTCCTCCAATTCTTTCTAATAAAGTTATTTTAAAGTTTTTATTTAAACTCCAATTAGTTAACATACAGTGTACTATTAGTTTCAGAAGGACCATTTAGTGATTCAACACTTGCATGCAATACCCAGTGCTCATCACTGGTGCACTCCTTAATCACCATCATCTATTTTACCCATCTCCCCCACACCTCCCCTATGATAATCATTAATTTGTTCTCTACAGTTAAGAATCTGTTTCTTGGTTTCTCTCTCTCTCTCTCTCTCTCTCTCTCTCTTTGTCCCTTTGCTTGTTGGTTTTGTTTGATAAATTCCACATGAGTGAAGTCATATGGTATTTGCCTTTCTCTGATGAACTCATTTCACTTGGCATTATACTCTCTAGCTTCTTTCATGTCTTTGCAAAAGGCAAGATTTCACTCTTTTTTAGGACTGAGTAATATCCCAGTGTGTGTGTGTGTGTGTGTGTGTGTGTGTGTGTGTGTTTGTGTGTGTACCACATCTTTATCCATTCATCAGTTGGTGGACATTTGGGCTGTTTCCATAATTTGGCTATCGTAGATAACGCTGCTGTAAACATTGGGGTGCATGTGCCCCTTTGAATTAGTATTTTTGTATTCTTTGGGTCAGTCCCTAGTAGTGCAATTGCTAGTTGCCCTCTTGAAGTACTCAGGGAACTACTGTAGATTAATTATTATTGTAAATTGATACATGATTAATGTTTGAAGATTTGTTTTCCTGTCACTTCTAATGTGTTCATAGTGCATAGCTATTTGTAATTTGGGGCTTTATATCAAGAGAATTCTTAGCCCACAACCTCACTCTCTATGTCTCCACCTGAAAGTCTCATAAACACCTTAAACTCAACATAGTCGAAATGGAATCTTTATCCCTCCAATCCTCAAAATTTTGTCTCATATTCTTCCCTCTATTAATAAATTACTTCAATCTCCATATAAATACTCAAGCAATGATCCAAGAATATTCTTTGATTCTTCATTTCCTTCACCTTCTATGTTTATTCTGATAATTTCTGTTGGCTCTACCTCCAAAATATATCTAAAATTGGGTAACTTCTCTCCATCTTTTCTGCCAGCTACCTACACCAAGATGCCATCATATCAAGATATGATCATTGTAAAGTTGTTTCTCTAAATCCACATATTCTCTATATTCCATTCTTATACCCAGATGCTAAAGAAATCTTTTTATAGCATATTAGATCATACAACCTCTTGCCCTCAAACTAAATCCCTTCGATGACTTTCTTTTTCTTTTAGAATCAAATTCCTCCTTCAGTCCTTGCACTGACCTGTCCCTTCCTTACTCTCTAATGTCAGCACAATGTAGCTCACCACCCTCCAGCCACACTGACCTTCTTTTGTCTCCTTGAATGTTCAAGCTTTTCTCCACCTCACAACTTTTGTACTTGCCCTTCTCACAGCCTAGAACATTCTTCCTGCCCTTCTTTTCAGCACTTGCTTGTTATTATCCCCCATATCTACTACTTAAACACCACCTTTTCAGGGATGTCTTCCCTGACACCCTCATCAACATATTCTCATTTTCCTGTTCTTGCTGAATCCCTTGCTCATCAGTGATGCTTTCCTTCACACTTGTTATCACAAGTTCATAGTTATCTTGTTTACTTATTTACTTGTTTATGATGTACTCTTCCACTAGAATATAAAGGTCCTGAAGACAGAAACCTTAACTAATAATTTCACCATTGTAGCTCCAGTATCCAAACAAAGATTGAAAAATTGTAGGTAATAAGTACATATTTGTTGAATGAATTCTTGACAAATAAAGTGTACTAGAAACTGATAGACAAGAATTTCAATATAACAACTGTAAACAAAAATGAATACATTTGAAGAAAAATGCACATTAATTAATTTTTAAAAATTTAATAACTTGGTGGCTCAGTAAGTTAAGCATTTGACTCTTGGTTTCAGCTCAGGTCATGATCTCATAGTTTTGTGAGTGGGAGGCCCGGGTTGGGCTCTGCGGTGGCAGCATGGAGCCTGCTTGGGATTCTCTCTCTCTCTCTCTCTCTCTCTCTCTCTCTCTCTCTCCTTCTCTCTCTATCCCTCCGTCACTCATTCTGTCTCTCTCTCAAAATAAATAAATAAACTTTAAAAAAATAAAAAAAATGAATTCTTACTATGAGCCAGGCACTATAATATGTACCAAAAATATAGTGCTTTCATGACATTACAGGATATTAAAAAAAAAAAAATCTACCAAAGGCTTTCCAAAGGTTACTTGGAAATAGAATATTCAAGCATATATTCAAAATGGTTTTGTTACCCTATTGACTGAAGGCAGAGAAAAATACTATAATTGTCTCTTTTATTCATCTAGTAAAAAATTCATCCAATCCACCTAAATTAAGAAGGTATTTTTGATATGAGAGGAATGGGAAAAAGATATGGTGCTTTCTTTCAAGTCTCACATGGGAGAATTTAATATAGTTTTAAAAAGCAGAAAATTAGTAAAAACAATATGTACCTGTAAACAGAATCAAAACACACTATGCAGAGAAGTTAAATTCTAATGATAATTACAATGATTTGGGGGAGTATTTTAAGACAGTATGATTTCATGAGTCCATGAAAATAAAACAGAGCCCACAGAAACTTTGACTACACTTTAAGTTCAGTTTTCATCAGATAAAATTAATTATTTTTCACCCATACATACTTCTTGATAAATCATTTCTTTTAATGTGAGCATCAGAGTTTTAGTAATTCTCCTGAAATTATACAAGAAGTGAAATTAACACATACAATTTTATATGTGTCACATATATTTGCATTTTCTGGGAAGAAGAGAAATAGCTGTAAGCTTGTGAGTCTAAAATTGTTAAGAGCTCTAAGCTGGATAATTTTACAAAGTATAATCATGTCAATGCAGGAGGCAAAAATTAATAAATGGGCAAATGTTATTTCAGTAATTCAAAAAGGTAACTATGTAGATCAATGCTGAAAATGGATATTTTTCTGTGTTCTTATATGCAATAAGATATAAATAAGAAATCTGCCATTGAAAATAAGCAGAGAGGGGCGCCTGGGTGGCTCAGTCGGTTAAGTGTCGGACTTTGGCTTAGGTCACGATCTCGCCGTCAGTGAGTTCCAGCCCCGCGTCTGGCTCTGTGCTGACTGCTCAGAGCCTGGAGCCTGTTTCAGATTCTGTGTCTCCCTCTCTCTCTGACCCTCCCCTCAAAAATAAATAAACCTCTCTGACCCTCTCAAAAATAAATAAACGTTAAAAAAATTTAAAAAAAAAAAGAAAATAAGCAGAGAAATACTTAGATTTCTGATATAAAACTTCTGTTATAAAACTTCTGATTTTTCTGTATATATCTTAGCTCTAGAAATCATTGAATAAGTAAGTGATGACACAAGGATTTGTTGATTTCTATACTAAGGAAGTTTTTTACTAATAAATATTGGGCATATATCACAGCTCATTTTTCTCAAAAAAGGCATATTTTGGAAAATCTAGAGCTGTACTGCCCAGTATGGTAGCTACTAGCTACATGTGACTATTGGACATTTGAAATTTCACTGACCCAAATTGAGATATCATAAAAATGTAAAATAAACACCAGATTTCAAAGATTTATTATGATTAAAATGATATAAAATATTACATCAATAATTTTTGTATTGGATTAAATGTTGAACTGACAGTATTTTTTTGGTATAATAAGATGCATTTATTATATCATTAAAATTTATTGGTCCATCATGTTACCCTTTCCAATGTGGCTACTAAAATTTTTAAATTACATCTATGACTCTTATTATATTTCTATTTGACAACATTGATCTAAAGGATATCTTAAAAAGCGGATTTTTCTTATCCCAGAAGTATTTCCATGGCTCAGACATTGCCTGAGTATACATTAAGTCATCAGCAAGAAATTACACTATGGATATCATGGTATATCTCTTGCCAGTTTTAATATTCCTTTTCCTAATGTAAGAGGATTTCATATCTTTTTTTGAGAAGCCTTTGTAAAGTTCTACAGTCTGTACTGTTTAACGTTGTTCCTTTATTATATGATTTCCTTTCCTTTATCTATATGTATGTCCACTTACTAGCAGCATGCCTTCCTTGGAAAGTAATAGAAATATCATAATTTAATGTGCAGAGATATGCACCTTTTCAAAAAGTTTATTCTTTCTCATTTCCACCCCACAAAGACACAATTGAAAATTAGTAAAATGATTAAAGGAGCTACACTTGGATGAAAACAGAAACATCTAGGCTTTTCCAGTGATTTTAGCAAAATCCTTCAAAACTGAGTTACTTTATTTTTACCACAGTATCTTGTCTTAATTCATGCCACGCACTGAAGAAACACACACACACACACACTCCTTGTTTGAGGTTTTTCTTCCACCAACCACTAACTCCCTACTGTATTATCACATGTTGTCTCTAACAATGAAAATCATTTATCCTTCTAGCAAAGACCAGTTCTTTTCCTCCTGCAAAGATAAAGTGCTCATTTTTATTGTCTTTCTCATTATGGCACATTTATCTAAATGGAATTAATATAGTACCTACCACAGGTTTTCTTAGCTGATTGCTTACAAGTTTTAAAATGTTAATATTCAAGGACATTAAAACCAGAATAAAAGAAATTAGATCTTTCAAATAGGAGATATTTTAACGTGCAGTCTCATAAAATAAAATAAACATTCTAAAAAATGAAGCCTATAAACATCAGGAAGATGGATAAGTTGACACCTCATTCTGCATATCTCTGTTTAATAATATTATATTTCATTTCTCGTGCTAAGAAAACAGCCATTACCCAAAGCAGCCACTCGTAAACAGGCCTTGTGAACAGATTGCATCCTTGTTGGTGGTATGATAATTGAAATAAGTTTTCCAGTCTTTTATGAGAAAATACCAGATGTATAAAATACCTATTAATCAACTCACTCGCTTTTGCAAACAAAAGTTTTAGTACCGATGGCTATTAAAGAATAAATTCTGCATGGAAAAGAGAATTGTGAGAAAATACCAAAGAATTAGCTAAGTGATTCGTCTGTAGGCTGCTTCTGAGTTTCTATTGATGGCAGTATGGACAGTATAATCATCAACCCCTTGATGACAGACTTATGAGCATCATGCTCAGTATTTCTCCACTGTTTATCCTAAGAAGAACAGGGCATAAGTGATTGTCACAGAGTACTTGAAAATGTAGTCTAAAGATCCATTTTCACCAGTTATGTCTACTCTCTTCATTTATGCTCCCAATAAATTTCTCTTTGTCTATCACCTTTTAAAACTGTAATATTTAGAGTCAGTATTTCACAATGCTATTAAACCAAGACTTTCCAAGTTCAAATATCTTTGCACCTACCACATACCCCACCACATACCCCACCACATCCTTTCAAATACAACTAATGGAACAAGAAAATTTGGAGAGAGAAAAAAAAAGGTCATGGGAATGAGAATAGGGAATCTAGCCTAGAAACATTAAGATGACAAGGGTTTTCCCGGAAGTACTCTTGAACATACTGGCATTTTGGCTTAAGCTGTTCTTAAAAGACTTTTCCCTCCTGCAAGAGATGAGAGAAGTGCATTCCTAGAGAAAGAATAGGTAATTTTAGTAAATATGATTTTATTTTTCTGGTGGAATCAGGACTTTCAATATATTCCCTTTACAGCAGTCTCTGGAGTTGGGACCACATGCCTTACTCAGATCTTAATGTTTCCATGTTTTAATTCCTGGTCTTTAGCTGATAGAGTCTGCTTTCATTCATCTCAGTGTTCTGGGTTAAATAGATGGTTTCTTTCACTTTAAATTTTTTTTTTTTTTACTCTTGAAAATCAAGAGGCAGATGGTTTTATCTACGTACCTAATTTGCATGTATAGCATTTATATAAAATATATTTTACAATATCATCTCAAGCTCAAAAAATAGTTTTAGTCACAGACTTCACTTCTTATATTCCTTCCATTCTCTGTCTGTTAAATTCTGAATATTTAGGGCAAATACCAACTTGAGGCCTATTCACTCTACAAAAGTCAAGAAGGCACAGTCAAAGCTATAAGGTTGATGATGTTTTTTCTTAAAGTCTCCTCACATCACTTTTTATAAGTTTATCTTCCTTAGCCACTTAGTAACCTCTAATTGACTGCTTTCGTTTGGGACATTCTGTCCAAAGCCTTATCCCCCTAAAACCCATCTATGCTAGTCAAATTTTCCAAACTTTTTTTTCTCCTCTCCACCCAATCTTAATTTACTATTAGAGTGTTTACTGGCGATAATCACCTGGAGTTTATATCTTGACTCAAAGAAGTATGCTCTAATGGTGGAACCATTAAGTTTCCCAGAAGGCTAGCATAGGTGATACTTTCCTAAGGGCTTCAGAGCTTCTGTATGTTTTAATGAGATACTTGACATCAAGTGGAATCCCATCAATTTGCTCATGTAAAAGGTCACCTATTTTAGATAAGACTAACTCTGAACAAATGATCTAATATTTCCACTTGAACTTCCAGTTTTCTCAGGCTTCACAGTTAATGCCATCAGGTACATTCATTGATTGATGGAAGGAAAAAAAAAAGCTGGGTACATTATGAAAACAAAGAATCTCCAGAAAAAATGTCCTGCTAAGCCCATGTCTAAATCATCTTTAGAGAGAGTTGTACAGTCCTCTGTCCTGTATTTTCAAATGTCTTCTTTTGCTGTGTCTACTTGAATTGCCTCTATATGTCTTTCTCTTTCTTACATGGCTTCTTATAATGGGAAGAATCTGATCTCTAAGAAAAGAAGCCTGGGTTTTAGTTCCAAATCTGGCAATCAAGGTTGGAGAATTTTGCCAAGTAATTTTCATCTCCCTGATCTTCAAGTATCCCCTTGCAATAAATGAGAAATTTGTATTAGTTCAGCGCTTGGGATTGGGTAAGAAGGGCACAAATGTCTTAGACAAGAACATTGGAACCATCTGGTGGAGACAGAGGGCATTCATCAAGCCAAGGGTCCTTTTCCATAACTTACCACAAGCGATTCTAGAATGTTTCCCCCAACCTTTGAGAGTCACTGTTATAATGAACAAGCTCCATAAAAGTTTTGGAAAATCATACCTTTGTAAAATTACATATATATATATATATATATATATATATACACACACACATACGTGTATATATAAGTTATAAACTCCCGTCTCCAGAAAAATTCATTTACACACAAAATATTGGAAGAATTTTTAACTGAGCATCCTTCTCACAAGACACAGAACTTCTAGTGGTCTTATTATGATATATTTAGTTGAAATTATGGCTGTATAACATAAAACCCATTACTAAAAGCAGTAGGTCTTATTGTTATTCTACCACCGTACAGTCTTACTTAGCTAAGAAACATTTTGGAAAAGAAAGGTGACTTAGAAAACCTTCTAAAATTATACTTGTTGACCATAAAAGGCTTAAATTATTATACTTTTCAATATAATTCTGACCTCTTAATGCTTCCCAAATATAAGCTATTATTACTGACTCTAAAATGTGACATCACTGCAGCCTGAGGCTTAACAGCTTTTGTGTAAAAACAAAAAAACAAAAAAACAAAAAACAGCATCTCAACTGCTGCTCTTTGTCTTTTTTTTTTTTAAATAGAAGCATGCCATGAATTAAATGAAAAACTAACCAGAACAGCAATACAGATTACTAACCATAATAGTCAGCTTCAAATGTGTATCCTGGGGTTTCAGATGATGTCATAAACTACTACTGCAAATTTAATAGTATTGTTGCCTGGAAGCTAAGCTATTATAGTATGTTTAATTTCACTAAGATGTAAATTACATACTTCAGCCTGTGTAGTATGGGCTACTGTCACCTTCAGTTCTTATTTTTGCAACTGTCAGGCATTATAATCGTTATGACTGTTTTGTTTATCTAAAAGCCTGATGAATCTATCATTTTTAAAATATATATGTTTGTATGTGAGTAAGCACACACACACACACACACACAAGTGTACATATACATACACATCTGTGTATGTATATATATACCAAAGATAAAATAATATGCATTAATTTATTTCATACTCTGCCTTACTCTTTAAATTCTTTCATTACCACTGTTGCCAAAACACAAATTATTTTAATGTAAGAGTAAATACTCCTGTACTAGCATTGTATGTGCTTTTATTCAATACAGAAGTCCCTCTATTTCAATAAGTTTCATTTCAGGAAAAAACAAAACAAAACAAAACAATATTCTTCTTAAGGCCACTTGTTCTTAATGCTTCTGCTAGTTTGGGTAGAGTTGATATCTTATTTGCCCTAGCACAAAGATTTTTAAATATCTTGTATAAATATTCTGATTTTTTTTTCTTTTTTCTTTTTTTTTTCTTTTTCTTTTTTCTTTTCTTTTTGGCTTTTTATCATTCTTCAAATTAAAGAACCAAGGGTTTAGTGGTTAAGAGCTTGGGCTTGAGAAATGAAAACCAAATCTCCCATCCCTGAATCATATCTCATCCAGTTTATATAACTACCATGTGCTCAGTATGTAAATTGGAAGTACAACTATATACTATCTATAATTCTTTGGCCATATAATAAAACTTTCCTTCCTTTATCTTTCTTCCTTCTCCTCAGAGCTCTTCACAACACCTGAAAATATTAACAAAGTCACTTAACTTTTCCAAAATTTTGTTTCAATCCATCAAAAGAGGAGATTTTACAGATAAGCTCCAAGTATCTTTTCAGTATAACAACATATGTTCTATGATTTAAATATTAATACATTTCTTATCAGATATTTTATATATCCAAAATGTTATGTCAGAGAGGGGGAGAGAGAAAGAGAAATGTAAAGGGTAGATTAAGTTATTCGGAAGGTCCAGGCATAAGCGAGAGTAAGGAGCTTTGTTCTGGGGATGGTAAATAAAACAGCATGGTCCTTAGAATTCAAGCCAAATTACAAAGCTGTAATCATCAGGAGCTCTATGGTACTGGCACAAAAACAGACACTCAGATCAATGGAATAGAATAGAGAACCCAGAAATAGGCCCACAAATGTATGGCCAACTAATCTTTGAACAAAACAGAAAAGAATGTCCAATGGAATAAACTGTTTCCTCAGCAAGTGGTGCTGGCAAAACTGGACAGCAAGATGCAGAAAAGTGAACCTAGACCACTTTCTTACACCATACACAAAAATAAACTCAAAATGGAAGAAAGACCTAAACGTAAGACAGGAAACCATCAAAATCCTTGAGGAGAAAGCAGGCAAAAACCTCTTTGACCTGGGCCACAGGAAATTCTTACTCAACATGTCTCCAGAGGCAAGGGAAACAAAACCAAAAATGTACTATTGGGACCTCATCAAAATAAAAAGCTTCTGCACAGAGAAGGAAACAATCAGCAAAACTAAATGGCAACTGGCAGAATGGGGAGAAGATATTTGCAAATGACATATCAGATAAAGGGTTACTATCCAAAATCTATAAAGAACTTATCAAACTCAACACAAAACAAATAATCAGTGAAGAAATGGGCAAAAGACATGAAGAGACACTTCTTCAAAGAAGATATCCAGATGGCTGACACATAAAAAAAAATGCTCAACATCACGCATCATCAGGGAAATACAAATCAAAACCACAATGAGATATCATCTCACACCTGTCAGAATGGCTAACATTAACAAGTCACTCAACAACAGATGTGGCAAGGATGCAGAGAAAGAGGATTTCTTTTGCATTGCTGGCGGGAATGCAAACTGTTGCAGCCACTATGGAAAACAATATGGAGGTTCCTCAAAAAATTAAACATAGAACTACCCTATGACCCAGCAATTGCATGACTATGTATTTATCCAGTGATACAGGAATGCTGCTTCAAGGGGGCACATGCACCCCAATGTTTATAGCAGCACTATTAACAATAGCAAAGTATGGAAAGAGCCCAAATGTCGATTGATGGATGAATGGATAAAGAAGATATGGTATATATATACAATGGAGTATTGCTGGGCAATCAAAAAGAATGAAATTTGCAACTATGTGGATGGAACTAGAGGGTATTAAGCTAAATGAAATCAGTCAGTCAGAGAAAGATAAATATCATATGACTTCACTCATATGAGGAATTTAAGATACAAAGCAGATGAACATAAGAGAATGGAAGCAAAAATAATATAAAAACAGGGAGGGGGACAAAACATAAAAGACTCTTAAATACGGAGAACAAACAGAGGGTTACTGGAGGGTTGTGGGGAGGTGGGCTAAATGGGTAAGAGGCATTGAGGAATCTATTTCTAAAATCATTGTTGCACTATATGCTGACTAACTTCGATGTAAATTATCAAAAAAAAAGATAAGTAAAAATAAATAAATTAAAAGAATAAAACAGCTTTGTCCTGAAAGGGAAGTATAGAAAGCCCAATGAGTATAGAAGTCAACAAAAGTCAAACAAAAAGTATTTGGGGATCTCTCCTATAAATGGAGAGGCAGCTAGGGCCATCTGTAGAGTCAGACAGTAGAGAGACACAAAGATTGTCAATTTTCATATAGAAGAATGACAATGTGATAGTATCATTTTATTCATCTTTGGGATTCTGATAATTAATCAGGGCATTGTTATTTCTCCCCATAGAGTCTTATAATAGAAAGAACCTAGACTAAGACACACAAAATCTGTGTTCTAGTTCCAGATCTGACAATCATTGGTTGAAACATTTTAGCAAGTCATTTTCATTCTCAAGTGTCCTCTTGAGAAAAAATGAGGAATTTTTATTAAGTCAGTGTCTGTGATTAAGTTAAAGGATCATCAATCTTTTAGGCAAGAACATTACAATCATCAGGAGCAGAAAACAGAGGAGAAAGAAAACAGGAAAAGAGCTTGAATTCACATATTACTAGAAAAGAAAGAAAGAGTGAAGGTAAGGGAAGTCTAAAGACAGAATAATAGGTTTTGACATATTTTCAAAGCATTCTTCAGTAGCATTTGTTCAGCCACAGAGGCTGAAAACTTGGGGATCTTACCTCTAAGATCTCAAAGGCCAGTGATGTCATTTTCACTCTTTGTGGTCTTTGAACCAAGGAGCAAGGGAATTGGATTTTAGTCCTGGCTCTGTCACTCATTTCCAGGGCTACTGCACACACATTGCCTTTCTTCTTCTGATCCAGTTTTCTGTTTGTTTGCTTGTTTGTTTGTTTTTGTTTTTGTTTTTTTTTTCTCATTGTCAACAATGAAGATGTAATTGAGTGGTGTTTGAGATTTCTTTCTACTCTAAAGTTCAAGGAAGCTCTGTTTTTGCCTTGGGGGGCTTTGCTCCCGGCAAGAAATTTTCAAGGCTCTGCAGTCATTCCTAAAACTGAAAGAGCCAAGCACAACTTCCCTGAACCTTTAAAGTATAAAGATTTTTGAAGCAGAGGCTTGGACATTATATCTGAATCATGAAGTCAAACAAGGGGCTCAAGACCAACAAAAGAGATTTTGGCCAGACAGGAGGACATTAGCTTTTTTAAAGATTGTTAATAGGAGGCTGAAATATTTTTGAGAAACAGTCTACTTTCTGCCAAAAACAATGACTTTCACTATAGAGTAAATGTGTATATCTCATTACTGTCCTGTGTAATACTTTTAAGTATATTTAATGAATATTTCAAGGGCATCTTCCAGATGAAAGGAATGGTTCTAGACACTGAAGATATAATAATTAACAAAATGGACAAAATCCTAGCCCTCGTGGCCTTTTTCTTCTAATAGTGAACAACTGGATTGCATGTTATTACATCATGTTTCCCCAGTTATAAAACTTTAATTTGGTTGTAGTTTGTGATGTTTTACAGTATTTGTGTCAATAAAGTCCTTCAGGCTAATTGTTTTTACCTTCTCTTTATAAACCCATCAGTGTGATCCAACCATTTAGGTGATTGCTTATAAGACAGGAGAGACAGTTGTCCAATGTTAGGTACATTCCCTTTATTAGAATCACATTGTGAGTTCTCAGTATTAGTGAGATAGTTTTAGTGTTGGAACATTGTCTGGTTATTGAACATAGATCTTAATTTTTTGGATCTACAAAGGGTTTTTTTATTATCCTTACTTCTCCTCAGTTGAACTATAAGTAACAGAAAAATTGAATATCCTCTGGTCAGCTTAAAAAGCTGGGATGAGAGGAAATAAATCCAAAATAATGAGATCTAAATGTAAATAAAATCATCATTGTAATCAAACCAAACATATATTTATTCTTCTTGAACACCTAAAAGCAAATTAATGCTCCAGTGGCATTGAAATACAGATGTTCATTGTTTTTCTTCTGGGTCTGTTCGCACAGCAAAGCCTAGTCTATATTTACTTGAGCTTTGTTTATTTACTTAGTGCAGTTGCGTTAGTTAACTGACTTGTGTTTTCTTCTTTATGGAGCCAGAAACGCTCATCTATATCATAGAAGAATCAGAAAGAGATCTTTGTCAAATTTTACAAGCTGTTTTTAAGTAATGGATATCGTAGAATAGATATAAAACCATAGTAAATCAGAAATATTCTAACAGCAGCCATAGAAAGTGTGGAAATGATATTCTTATCAATATTTGGTGGCCTGGGAATTCATAATTAGAGGACTTCAAATCCAGGAATTATATATATATATATATATATATATATACATATATATATATATATATATATATGAACAAAGAGTGGAAGGAATAAGAGTGTGCAGGGCTTTACATGACTGTACAAGAAGAAAAATAAACAGTGAATTATTTTCAAATATTTGTATGCCTCTTCCATTGAGATTTATCCAACAAGAAATACATACTGATATTTCTCCTAAATCACTTCTAAGGCTTCCAGATGTTAATCATGAATGTTAGTGAAACTAACTCCAAATCCTTTTCATCTTTGGGGTTATTTCCTTTCATTATCAAAAGATATATAAACTGACACATAATTTATGGCAGAAATGAAAGAGAATCTTCCATTAGGAACATATTTACATATTAAAACATGTCTATCTACAAATAATACAACTAATTATAAATAAAACTGTAACTCTTCCTTAGGTAGCTAACCAAAAAGACAATAAAAAAAACAGCAATATAAAGCTTCCCACTAAATTGAATTTATTTCTAAAACCAACCTCAAATGTATCCCCAAAGCATACCCAAATAATATATAACTACAAAGCCCAAAGAGAAATAGAAAGGGAATGCAAAATCTGCAGACTTACTTTATCCAAAAAGGATGATTTAGTTATTACATAATTCCTAAAGAAAGACGTGTGTTGTAGTAGCTGAATGGTTGCCCTCCAGAAAGAGATGTCCACATCCTAATCCCTAGAACCTGTGAACGTTATGTTGTTTGGAAAAAGGATCTTTGAAGATATAATTAAATTAAAAATCTTGAGATGAGGAAATGATCCTGGACTATCCAGGTGGACTATTCATTGGACTAATTCCAATGATAAGAGTTTTCATAAAAGACACAAACAAGAAGGTGATATGAAAAGAGAAGCATGGATTGGAGCCATGTCACCACAGATCAAGGCAGCTGGCAGCCACCAGAAGCTAGAAGAGGCACAGAACAGATTCTCCCCTGATACCTCTGAAGGGAGTGTGACCCTGCTGATATGCTGGGTTTTGACTTCTGGTCTCTTGAATTGTGAAAGAATATATTTCTGTTGTTAAGAAGGCACCAATCTTGTGATCATTTGTTATGGCAGTCCTGGGAAACAGTTACAGCATGACTTCAATCAATCACTGAAACTCAATGAGAGTAAGACTATTTTACTGGCAGGAAAGAATACTATAAAAATTACAGTTCCTCATTGAAAATCAGTAAAACTATTCCTTATGCTTTGGTATAACTTGGGACTCCAGCAAACTTTAAACCCAAATGAAATTTCAAATATATCATAATCACTCAAACTGAAGCAGTTTGAGGGGTTTAAGTAAGGAAAGAAAGAAGTGTATAAACATATATTTTTTCAAGGCACATGCAATCAAGCTCACAAATACAATCAATAAAATAAATAATGAATATGCCAACTTTTGCTACTACTTTTAATGAGTAATGATTATATATTAATTAGTAGAATAACATTTCATCAATAATTTATAAACTTAGTGCCAACTATTTAGAACTTAAGCAATGTTAACTAAAAGACTTCAACTTTTATCAATTAATGAGTTTATATTGACTGCATATAGAATTCATAGGTACTTGAGATACTCAGAGGAAAAATCAGATGTCATGACACTGGCTTCCTAAAAGCATTTACTCTGGAAGAATGCACATCTGAATATCGGTAAATCTGTATGTACTTCAAAAATTGATGTAAGAAGTATGAGTTCTGGGATGTTGCTGCTAGGCATTCCCAAATCTCTCTGTCACTCTGGAAATCTCACAGTAGTTGCTTTTTAGACATTTCATTATTATTCTATTTATTTTCTGTCCCCAAAAATACAATTTTGCTTGCTGGGCATATTAATTGCTAATGTTTATTTAGCATATTATATTTGTTCTCCAAATGATTTCAGATTTGTTTCTGTCTTTCTCTTTCTAAAATACAGAATCTCCAAAGAGAAAAGTGTCACCATAAAGTATCCTGAAATCTAGAATTAGAGGAAGCAAAGACTCCTGTAGCAAAATTAGCTGACAGGAAAAAAGTTTAGCTACAATAAGAGAGGGCAAAAACTATTGCATAGCTTGTGTATGAAATGGGCAGGTTCAGTTGATTGTTTTTGGTGCTGGCATTTTGAGGAGAACTTTGTATTTCACTGGGAAATAGAAGACAAGGAAAGGCCTCCAGGTGGGCCAAGGCATGGTGGAGACTACAGCAATGTCTAGACAATATTTCTATAAAAGTTACCCCCCAAACTATTCATTTAAACATTTTAGTCAAGAATTAACTTTTGAGCTTTAAAATGTGTGAAGTACCCCATTATGCTGCTTGTCCAGAATACAGATGGAGAACACACTTCTTACTTCAAAGAACTCCCAGACTTGTGTGTGGAGACACAAGAAAAATAAATATAGCAATATAGTGTGACCAAAGCTAAAATCTAGCATACACTAGAATGCAATATTTGCCTAAAGGAAGATGCATTCAACTATAGTTCAGTTCACAGAGCAATGGATCCTTGAGCTGGCTCTTGAAAATTAATAGTAGCAGTTCTCAAAATGAAGAAGGAAGAAAAGAAATTCCCAGATAATAAGAACAGCACATGCAAAGGCAGAGGACTGTGAAACTTGCCAGCAAGAAGCTTTTCATTTGTAGAAGTGTGTGAACAGGTAAAAGGATAGTAAGGGAGATATTGCTGGAAAAATGAGCAGAAGTCAAGTCATGATTCAATTCTGCATCATGGAGGAATTTGGACTTTATCCTGTGGGCAACAGAGAGCCACTGCAGGTCCCTTTACATGCTGCTGGGTTCAGGTGACAGTTGCTCACACAGCAATGCTCAGTGAAGCTGCCTGATGTGGATCAGAAATCGAATCACAACTCTGGAATTCATGGTTGACAACACCCAGGGTGAATTTTGACACATTCCTGATACAGTGCCCTGCATTTTAGCTCCCAACCCCAAATCTGGCCTATAGGTTTTCTTATTCAGGATTTCCATTTATTTTCCTATCACAAATAGCATACAGGATAAAACAGGACATCAAAGGACTTTGGACATGGTGAGGGAATAGAAAAGATCGATTTCAAATGTAATTCATTTCTTAAACTCATTCACACTTCCTGACCAAGAAGGCTGATTTTTCTCCTCCCCTGCTGAGTTTGCATCCACATGTGATACAACAATAAAAATCAATGATTTAAATAAATAAGTAAATACATAAACAAATAGACTTTGTAAGACTGCTTGTAGGGAATGCACAAGGAAAATGACCATTTGAGGATTTCTTTTATTGCCAAGATGTGTTTGTTGATTTTATTGTTCTTTTTCTTTTTGGTTTTGGTTTTGTTTGTGCTGTTTTGTAAGTTTCCATTTCCCCCAAAGCCCAGAGTCTCCTGAGTCAGTCCAAGAGGCAGGCCTAATTTTCCAACATTGAAATGCAAATCATGTTACCAGTTTAGTGCATATCAGAGAGACTTTAAATAAACTCAAGGAAAATGAAAATCCTGTCTCCACCTGCTGTTTGAAGAGATGCTGGGTCATGAGTGTTAACCTTCGGTCAGCTGGGGGTATTTGTTCAAATCTGGAGAGCTGAGAAACATGTTTAATGGCAGAGAGTTTGCATTCCTCATCTGACCTAATTATAACAGCTTGTGGTCAACAGCCTGAGTTATACCCTCTGAGAGATTTACTGGGCTAAATAAGGTTGGACAGGTATTAGTATTGATATGCAAACCATTCAAGCAACACCTATACTCCTTCACAGGTGACATGTTCTTGCTCTGGGGTCAGCAAGCTCTATTAATACTAGTACATGGTGGGTGAAAATAACCCTTCAGGAAAGAAAAATAGGAAGCCACATGTGCACATGCTTGTGGCCAATGCCCTAGAGCTTTCTGTGATTAAGGGTGTCAAATCAGCATTGTGACCATGTATTAGAGAATTTGCTTATACAGCTGTTAACAATGTGCTTAGGAGTTCTGGGAGAAGGTAAGTTGCAAAGCAAAATATCAGTCATGGCAAGAATGATTTGCCCTAACTGGGTTGTAGTAATTCCAAATAGTACTTAATTCAAAGTGAACCGAAAACATTTGGAAATTTCTTTGGTTTTGCTTTTTTATATGCTTTTCCTCCCAATTTCTTCCTGTTTATCTACTTTTATTAAGACAAAATCTGTTTTAACCTCAAAAGAACTGCAGTTGTGTTACCTGAGACTCTTAAAGTTTAAAAGAATATTTGATTCTTTCTTTTGATGCCCCAGTTCATTCATTAACCTTAAGAAGTTCTGTATAAGGTATGGAGATCCACCACCTTCAAACAAAATAGCCAAAAAAGGGCTATTTGAAGCTGTCTTTTCTGGAACAAAGACAGTGGCAGGAGTCCACTATGGAGGCTCCCTTCAT
The DNA here is from genome assembly GCF_023721935.1 of Panthera uncia. NCBI lineage: Eukaryota > Metazoa > Chordata > Mammalia > Carnivora > Felidae > Panthera > Panthera uncia. The sequence goes on from NW_026058514.1 coordinate 36,719, forward strand.
AAAGAATGAAGAATTGAATCTTTAGCGATTGATTCTAACTGTTCAAATCAAGTTGGAAAAACTAGGGAAGAAAAGAAAGAGAGCTAGTGGTAGGAAAGGACAGAGAAAGAATCCAAATAAGTTTACAAGGTGTAAAAAGCCAACATTGTTTATTTGGCCTAGAACACACATGCACACGCACGGGCGCGCACACACACACACACACACACACTTTTTTTCTTTTAATGGAGTTGGTTACCAACATTTGGTGTAGAAATTTGGAAATCAGGAAATTTACCCAGAGAAATCTTTTTTTTTTTTTTTTAATGTTTATTCTTTAGAGAGAAAGAGAACTCGCACAGGAGCGTGTGATCGGGGGAAGGCAGAGAGGGAGACACAGAATCTGAAGCTGTCAGCACAGAGCCGGATGCGGGCTTGACATGGGGCTCAAACTCACAAGCTGTGAGATCATGACCTAAGCCAAAGTCAGACGCTGAACCGACTGAGCCACCCAGGCACCCCTACCCAGAGAAATCTTGCTTTTGGGCTCCTACTCTCTGATAACACTAAATCTGTAGATTTGGAATACAATTGACCAGCCAGTGCTGAGTGCTTGATAGCTCTTTAGAATTTCCCTACTGTAAGCCCAGTCCCCTCCAGAGCTACTTTACTTACTTGGATTTACCTGCATGGTCCCTGCAGGCATTTGAATTTGTGATGTCTGATGGAATTGTGCCTTTTTGTTTACAATACCCAAAGGACACTATTATCTTTTAAAGAAGATAAGGACAGCACATTCCCAGCTTACACAATGACTTGTCTTTCCCTTTGCCATAGTGTGCATGTGTTCTGGTGCACAGGAATACTTCACACTGAATTAACACAGGGCCTCAGATTTTTTTCTGCCAACACAGAGCACCTAGTAGCCATTAATAATGAGAGATGAACATAAGATGAATTCTCCTTGTTATCCCTACTTTAAAACCAAATTGAACTATTAGTAGCATTAGCCATCAGTTAGATGTTAACTAGTACGTTTCCCCCATTGCTTACTACCTGTGGCTTTAACATTAGAAAAATTCTAGGCAATTTTCAAGATCATTATTAACAAGATAATTTAAAGTTTTATTAAATGCAACATTTTTGTTTATCAAAAATCACCCTGGAGCTCATTCATCTCTCTTTTTACTTAACAACTTTACTCAATATATTTTTCTTTCTTTTTTCTTTTTTCTTTTTTGTTTTTCTTTCTTTTTTTTTTTTTTTTTTTTTGGAGAGACAGAGAGCAGGGGAAGGGCAGAGGGAGAGGAAGAGAGAGAATCTTAAGCAGGCTCCATGCCCAGTGCTCCATCTCACAACTGTGAGATCATAACCTCAACTGAAATCAAGAGTCAGACACTTAACCAACTGAGCCATCCAGGGGACCCTACTCAACATATTTATGTAACACCTACTGTGTATGGCAAGGGCTAGAGAGAGAATAAGGAGCACAAATTCCACCCTCAAGAGCTGCTTTTGATAAGATCGAAGATACACAATATAAATAACTGTAAAACAAAGCTAAGTATAATAAGTGAGATAGCAGATATGCAAATAAAACATATAGCAATGGTTCTCACACTTTGATGTACATCAGATCCCCTTTAGGAACTTATAAAATTCAGTTGCCTTTATTGATTGTCATTGAGTACTTCTAGACTATATCTCTGACATCTGTATTTTTAACCAATGGTGGAGAATTACTTTTGGGTGGGATTCAAGTGTCAATAGAGAGGAATTCCAGCTGGCAAGAGACCTGATTTGACTTGGGTCTTACACTGGAAAGGACTTTGCCGTTAGCATTAGAACAGGGGGCATTCTACTCTGGAAAACAGTGTGGAGGTTCCTCAGAAAATTAAAAATAGACCTACCCTATGACCCAGCAATACCACTGCTAGGAATTTACCCAAGGGACACAGGAGTACTGATGCATAGGGGCACTTGTACCCCAATGTTTATAGCAGCACTCTCAACAATAGCCAAATTATGGAAAGAGCCTAAATGTCCATCAGTTGATAAATGGATAAAGAAATTGTGGTTTATATACACAATGGAGTACTACATGGCAATGAGAAAGAACAAAATATGGCCCTTTGTAGCAACGTGGATGGAACTGGAGAGTGTGATGTTAAGTGAAATAAGCCATACAGAGAAAGACAGATACCATATGTTTTCACTCTTATGTGGATCCTGAGAAACTCAACAGAAACCCATGGGGGAGGGGAAGGAAAAAAAAAAAAAGAGGTTAGAGTCGGAAAGAGCCAAAGCATAAGAGACTCTTAAAAACTGAGAACAAACTGAGGGTTGATGGGGGGTGGGAGGGAGGGGAGGGTGGGTGATGGGTACTGAGGAGGGCACCTTTTGGGATGAGCACTGGGTGTTGTATGGAAACCAATTTGACAATACATTTCATATATTAAAAAAAAAAAAAGAGAAAAAAAAATTACATCCCAAAAGTTGTGTACATTAAATATACCAGTTAACTGTAAAAAAAATAAATAAATAAAACAGACCTGGTAAAAATCTCAAAAAAAAAAAAAAAAAAAAAAAAAAAAGAACAGGGGGCATTCTAGGCAGGTACATGAGGAGCTATATACAGGAAAAATTTAAAACTACACTTTGGTTGATATAATCGTATTTTTAACAACTGTATAAAATTTAACAAAGGCATTAAGTAAACACAAAGTCAAACATGAAAAATGCAATTTATTGGTTAGTGTATCTATGCTATATATTTGTTCAGAAAAGACTTGTATTTTGAAACTTCCATAATAAACCTCGTAAAATAGCAAGATGTTTCATATTTTGCCACAGAATATTTTGACAATTGATAGAACCTGTAATTGTATGCTGTAGTATAGTGAACTGGTTTACTTTAATAAAATTGAACTAGGTTTACATATTAGCTAACTGAGTATCACTAGTTTGAATGGAAATATTTGTAATAATGGTACATAGCAGACAAATCATAGTTCTCTGCTACTTGAATATTCTAATACTTAATAGTTTTTATTGTATGTAATACAGAGATGATAGTTGATGTTCCCCAAGTTCTTTTTTAAAAGTTGATTTTTTGCAACTCTACTAAAACCTCTTTTTAGTAGTTTACAGGGTAAGATGGATATAATGTGCTATACGTGCTAGAGAATTTAGTCTTGCAAGCTCAGCACACAAAAGGATCTCAACCTATTATTCCACACAGCAACATATGTTCCACTGCACAATAATGTACAGGTAAATAGTGACATTGCCAGGATAATATGCTTTTTTTTAAAAAAAAAAAAGTGTGAAATAGAATTGTAAAAAGAGTGTGAAATAACAAAAAAGGAGATGCATATTTGGACATTCGTATGTTATATTCTACATATAACCTGTTTTATTGACAGAGACAGTGACTGAGAGAAAAAAGAAGTAATGACTTGCTTATTAGAAAAAGGAGCATTAAAAGAATTAAAAAAAAAAAGGGCGGGGAGCAACTGGTGGCTCAGTCAGTTGAACATCCAACTTCAGCTCAGGTCATGATCTCTCAGTTCATGAGTTCAAGTCCTACATCAGGCTGTGTGCTGACAGCTCAGAGCATGGAGCCTACTTCAGATTCTGCCTCCCTCTCTTTCTGTCCCTCCCCTGCTTGTGCATTATCTCTCTCTCTCTCTCTCTCTCTCTCTGTCTCTCTCTCAAATAAATTTAAAAAAAAAAACATTTAAAAATTTTAGAACAAGGAGGTATTTCTCAGGTGGTCATTTAAATTTCATATGTGTTACTGTTCTAACTTAATAGAAGTATCAAGCAACAAAAGTAGTTACAGGAAAAATAGAGCTAACTTGGGTAGGTACCTAATTGCATATATAACATAGAGTATTATTGCTTGGCAAATTAGACAATTCCAAAAATGCTAAGTAGCTTCAGATGAAAAGACTTACTATTTTAATTATGTGTAATTGTACAGTTTTATATATAAATATACACAGAAAATACATAATTTGTATATATGTGCCCAAATAAAATTTCATTAAGACTTTTTTTTCTCCCATTTGCTGTATCACTTCCAGGAGTTCCATTTGTAAAATTCCTGGTTATGTCAGAAATACACTTTATAATAATATACTTATAAGAGGATATTATATTTCTAATTTGTCTCTTCTAGCCAGAGAATTCAGGATACAAAACTAGATAAATTTAATTACTGCTTGTTAAGATGCTTTGTGGGGGAATGAAGGATAGAATTCTGTTTGCATGTTTAAGTACAAGTAATTAACATCTATACTGAAATTATCTTTCATTACTCGTTTGCTTCCCTACATTAGTAGAAAGTAGATATATAAGTCTGTCACCAAAACAAGAAACTAGGCATTTTAACTATGTTTTTAACTTGTTAGATCACCACCCCCAACCTCATTGATAAGAATCAAGGAGATAAGGATTTTCAAGCTTCAGCTCACCTAGTAGATTAGGCAAGTGTGAGATTGGCTATTTGAAGTATTCATTTTGAGCTGAACACTATAAAGTGATAAAAATCTGTTTGCCTTAGCTCCCAGGATTAATTGTTTGGGAGTGGGTTGTTTTTAATTAGATTATCCAACATAAGATGGTAATCTCAGTCTGAATTTCTCAGGTCATAATCTTTTTTAAGAGAAAAAGATATAGCTTTGTCCCCTTAGTATTTTAAGCCACTTGCTTATAGCATTTCTTAAAGTTAATTATGATCTAATATGCCAAGAAGATACATTGCTATTGCTTAAATAATGTTTTTATTTACATTATAAGGATATTTTTAAATACACGAACATAATTCTCAACAAAAATTTTAGCATTTTCTAATTCTATGTTCGCATTCTCTATTGTAATTTAAAAATGTGTCAAACTCTTATATTTAGCATTATTATCAGCATTTTAATCAGACATGAGGCATCAATATCCATATAATTATAAAATTTTACTCTCACATCTTATCATGCCTCCTTCCCATTTCTGTAGCCTCAATGACATATACAAGTTCTCTTCCTTTCAAATTAGTTTGTCAAGACATGACTAGTTTAAGAAATTAGTCATTTTTGCCAGACCACTTACCTTTGCCTTTCCTAACGTAGTATCATTTGCTTTGGGGGAATTGTTTCTCTCCATCATGTATAATGTGAAAGTAAACTCAAGTATTTGCCAACCATTCTAACAACCATAAAGGCCATATTCTTTTTCTCTCATCATTTCGGTACAGCCAAGAGAGGACACCTGACCTAAGCTTGTCCAATCAGATGTTGTTCACTGAGCTTTAAGTTTGGGATAGGAGATGCAATGACGGAAGGAAATATTACACATTATTTGTTGTAGCAGGAACAGATTTGTCAGCTCTTTTTCTATGAGCCATGGCTGTTCTTCCTGTTCTCATCTCCTAGTTCCATTCATTGTCTGAGCCCTCATAAGGCTTCCAAAAATTTGTCTTTGGCTTAAGGCAGAGAGACTCTTGCCCAAAGTCTAGAAACTTATCAGTTATAGTACTATTCCTTTGCTTCATCCAGTGTATGTAAACATAACTTTTAAAAATAAGAGTCCTTTCAAGTTGAATATTATTAATTTTTAAAATGCCTCTTTTTAACCAAGAGTATAGCAACAAAATGTGATATCATTCTACTTGAGCAATTGTGTGGGATATGAATGTTACAGGAAAACAAGAGTTAACCCATGTTAACATTTCGTTTCTAGGCTTGACCACTTACATTACAAAATTATTTCTATTAAAAGGGAATAACGTACAGTTAAAGACCAGTTTTACATTTAAAGATAAAACCCTTCATACTTTATCCTGAAATGAAAAACAAACAAAACGTGTGATAATGCACATATATAAAACTATGTAAACTTCACATGCATTTCAACTATCGTTTGTGGAGCCTATTAGAATTCTTCCTTTTCAATTAGTTTTGTATCATTAATTAACAATAAATAAGAAACAAAAAAAGAAAGATAGAAAAGGAGAAAAGGGAATTGATACTTTATGAGTGATTTCTATGAATTAGGCACTATGCTAGGTATTGGAGATACATAACGGCATTGTTTTGGTTTTGAGAACGAGAGAGAGCATGAGTGGGGGAGGAACAGAGGGAGAGGAGAGAGGGAATCTTAAGCAGACTTGACACCCAGCACTAGATTTCACAGCCATGAGATCATAACCTGAGCCAGAATCAAGATTCAGACTCTCAGGGCACCTGGGTGGCTCAGTTGGTTGAGCATCCAACTTCGGCCCAGTTCATGATCTCACGGTTTGTGAGTTCAAGCCCCGTATCAGGCTCTGTGCTGACAGTTCAGAGCCTGGAGCCTGCTTTGGATTCTGTGTCTCCCTCTCTCTCTGCCCCTCCCCAACTTGTGCTCTGTCTCTCTGTGTCTCTCAAAAATAAATAAATGTATAAAAAATATTTAAAAAAAAGATTCAGACTCTCAACTGACTGAGCTACCCAGAGGCCCCCAAAATGGCATTTTTTATCTACATCTTCATAATAACTGTATGATGTGGTAATATAGCATTCATTTTATAAATGCAGAAATGGAAATGATAATGCAGTACCTTTTTACAAGATCATAGAGTTGATCTACATACCCACACATACATATATACATATTACACACACATATGCACACACACACTATACATCTCCATGTATACACAGGTGGATATGTGTATGTGTGTATGTGTAGTTCAATAATTCAGTGAGATGTATTTGAAAAAAATGAGTTTGATTTTTTTTTCGTGGTTTTTATTCCATCTTGGAACTTCTCCAGTGACACTTTGAAGTAAACATGATCATATCCTATTTAATTGAATTCAATACTTATGAATATCCTTAAATGAAGAATCAATGTCTTCTCTTAAGCATTAAGCATTCTCTTAAGCATTAAGGATTTGATGAGTAACAATTATTTAAACAATTGAGCAAAGGTATAAACAAAGGATACATTAGAAATATAGACACATGTATGCCGTGTGTATATATGATTCATGCATTTTACTGTGTATTCGATTGTGCCAGTAATTTCAATGAGCATAACCGAATGATTTTGACAGCCTGTGTTCTCCCACTACAGAAATAGAAATTTTGAAAAATATGACATTAATTATCTGTAACTGAGTAATAAATTATCCCCTAAATATTTTCTCATAATTTCATGACATTGGAATTTGAGAAAAACTTAGCTAGGTGATTCTGGCCCAGGGTCTCTCATTAGGTTGCAATCAAGTGCTGACTTGTGTTACAGTCTGAAGGCTTGAAAAGGGCTACAGGATCCACAATCATGATGGCTCATTCACATGCTCCTGGCAGGAGGCCTTAGTATCTTGTCATGAGGGCGTCTTCATTGGTAAGCTAGTTTACCCAAAAGCAAGTAATTGAAGAGAAAGAGAGTAACCAAGAAGGAAGCCATGGTATGTTTTTATTACCTATTCTCTATGATCATTGCTTTACTTTATTCATTAAAAGCAAGCCCTTAAATTCAGCCATATGCAAACCTCCATCTCCTGAAAGGTGGAACATCAAAGAGATTGTGGACATCATGTTTTTAAATGACCACAATCACTACAAAAAGTAAAACGCCATACAAGTAGGGGAAGGCTAGGGACAGGGAGCCAATGGGATTTCAGACTAGGATATATAGTTCCAGTCTAGGGGATGAGTTGTTAACATCTTAGAAAAAATTAAACAATCAGCCAACCTTGGTCTTCTCCCATACCATGCAAGTATTACTACAGACTCCACTACATAAAATCAGGAACTTTACCTCATTTTCTGTAAAAGAGATCACACTAGTTTCCTAATCTACTTCACAGATATTTTAGAAGAGTAAAAAGAAATTAGGATGATGCTACTTTGAAAAAAAGTATAATAGTATACAAATATGAAGTATAAGAAGTGTCTAAGAGGATTAAAATTTTGTGATTGCGAAATTCAGTCCTCTTAGTATCTTGGAGGCAACTTTTAGGTATATATATTATCTGGTGTAGCTCTCAATGCAAACTAGTTGAAAATCTTATCTTCATTTGATTATGAAATGTATCTTTAATTCACTAAACATATATTAAGTGCCTAAAATATGAAATCCATGTTACGTGAAAGACACAGTGATTACCAGGATAGATAGAAGGTTACTTCCATCATGGATCTTACAGTTCAGCTGTTCTATATGACAACCCCATGATATTGTCAAAGAACTTATTATCTCCATAGATGGGGAAACTAGAGCTCATTCCAATTGCCTCAAGCAAAATCCAAGACCTAACCACTTCATTGTAAATGGATGACAAAGCCTAGAAACTGTACAAGAATACTGTTTCATCTTTGCCGGAAATTTTCTAATTTTGCCTCCCCTTCTTACTCAACTTTCCCCTCTCCCATGTCCCCTCACCACTCCCGACTTAATTCCCTCTGCTGAATTTTATCATCCTGATTTTCATCAATAATATAAGAGTAGATATTTGTGAGGTAAATAATAATAACAATAAAGCAATGGTGAGTCTTCTGAGACAGCTTAGGGATTCCAAAACAGATATCTGTACTAAACAGACAATCTTCAGTGAAAGCAAAATTTCCCTTAATACCCTGATATTAGATTTTTCATCCAAATCATAGCACTGACCTGAGGTTAATAAACATTTCCTACCAGAATAGCCCTTTGCACAGAGAAGAAGATTGACGCCCACTGGATTTTCTGAAGGTGTCTTCTAATACCATAATGAAGCTGTTTAGGCTCCTGAAATGACCATTATTCTTCCCCACCTTAATTATCTCATATAAAGTAGCCATTAAAATGTAAATAATATACTGGAGAGCTAATGTCAAATTGTTTTCAGATATAGATAAATTTCACCCAGTAGGTTTATCATTTTCTTGTGTAGGGTAGGATCCTAGAATTCCAGAAGAGGGAACCATAAATTTTCCTCAGCAACAAGCCCCTGAGGTAGAAGGAAATGTCAGGAGTGCCTGCTGCTGTCTGGGCCTGTGAAGGAGAGGAGGTGTTAATGCCCATTTTAAGATGGCAAGCCTGAGTGAGGCGCACCAATATGCTGCTATATTGTGGCTTTCCTAAATACCCAAGGCAATCTGTCTTTGTCTGGAATAGACACAATTAAAACCTAGTTCTTTCCTCGCCTTCTCTTCTTGTGATCTGCATTCACAGGACAGAATTCTCTGTTGATTTTCCTTCAGTCTGTCTTTTTTCCATCTTCTCTTCCTGAAAATGTTTCAAATCACAGAACTTAAAATTCTTAATTGCTCTATCACCTAAACAGGAAGATATCTCAAAGCAAGTTACTAAGCTGTCCTTAGCTAGCTTTGATTTGAAAGAAGCACCACATTTTTGTGGGACATTGACAACAATGGACAATGTATGGAGAACTGTGCCCCTCATGGATAAATTGTACCAGTCACCCAGTCCTTTCATTGGTATATTTGTTATAAAGCAACCAGCATGAATTGTTTTTCTTCCAGATGTGAGAGGGTTTTCACCAATCATGTTCACCCTCTTACAAGGTGTCCCCTGTAAGAAAGTTTCCATATTTCTTAATGTGGCTGGCCTTTGATAGGGTACAAAGGCTAGTCCAGAATGTGATTGAATCTGGTCAGGTGATTTCTCTGTGGTTGTCCCTTATGACATATTTACCATTCCCTAATGCTCATGGGTAAATAAATTAGATAAACTAATCAGAGGCATAAGAAAGATTTCTTTTGCTGATAATAGTTTAATAAAAATATGCATTTCATATCAAGAACATTCATTATATTAACCATAAATTTCCCTAGAAAAAAGGGAAACACTAAAAATAATTCCCTGTGATTTGAGTTAACATAGATGTCGGTACACATGTATAAAAGGGTTCAACTGATTCAACAGATCAAGTCAGTATTAAAGTAACAGGCAGTCAATCAAAGCTACCAAACTGGGTTTAGGGAAGAAATGTCTGAAGAATTTCAGTTGATAACCAGCACATAGGGATCAGCAATTAGCAAACATATTAATTTTAGTCCTTTTATTTTCCTTTTTTTGTGAAGGATAATCACCTTTTAGCTTAAGAACGATTTTAAGATCTAGAAAACTATCATTTCAGAACACAAGGTCAAGTTTCTTTAGAAAACATAAGAATGTAAGCTTAGAAAATATGTGTCATATTTATTAAAATAGTTGTTAATAAATGTAATGTATTAGATAAGCCAGTTGTTTTGTCATAATGAAATACAAATATAATCATAATTAATACATGTATCTTAATCAGTAGTAATGACATAGTTTAAATTCCTTAATTTTCAGTGTGAAGATGTTCACATTAGAACATCTAAACAAGAGCAAAGATATTTTATTGTTCTTATTTCCAACTTTCCTTTCAGATATACAAATACAAACAATATTTAAATTTCAATTACTTAGCCAAATCCGAGGCAGTCCTTGAAAATAGAGTGCCAAATAAGAATAAATGTGTTAGAAACAGTTTGTACAATGAGAACCATCTACTTAAAATGAAAAGTCCACCTGAAATGCCCTTTCCTTCTTCCTGTCCCACACATACAATGTCCAATAAATACATTGATTTTTTATTTGAAATTGATCAGTTGCTGGTTTCAGTACCGAAAGAGAAGTAATATGTCTAGGCTTCTTCCTGATTATATCAAAATTAAGGGTGGGATACAGGATGGATTCACCAACTACAGCAGGCTGACCACTCGCCCTCTTTCTCTCTGTCTCTCTCTGTCTCTGTCTCTGTCTCTGTCTCTGCCTTTGTCTCTCTTTCTCTCTCTCTCTCTCTCTCTCTCACACACACACACACACACACACAGACACACACACACACACACACATGCTTTCTCATCTGTAAGACTGAGAGTCTTGAGGTACTCTTTAACAATCAAATCTTTGAATAGTCATCATAGAATGTTCTGGCATTGTACAAAACCAACACAATCTGCTAATCAGATAAAAATATGCAGAATAGTAGAAATAAAAGTGTTGTATTTCATACTTTTGTTGCTTTTTAATATACATAAATATAATCTTCTGAATTCAGAATATTCATTTCAGTCATGAAGGCACAATTGCAGGTGTGTAGGAGAGAAGACTGGACATTTAGTGAATAAAAATGGAAAACTAATGAATATGTAATGTATTCAGCCGAACTCTTCACCAGAGACACATCATTTATAATCCCCAGTTCTTCAGTTAATACACAATTATAATTAAACCATGTGCATTTGATTTGCATTGTCAATGCACTTTGCCTCATAATGTTTTGGTTTTATCCTGTTTTTCTCAAGTACCAAGTTTTTCAATAATACCAATTTTGCGTTAGTGGGATTGAGTCTGCCTTCATAGAGAGATGTTCTTTGATAGTAACAGAATCCATAAAATACTTTTAAAAAAATTAATGAAGGCATTTGCTAAGCACAGGCTGTTTCATCAGAATGTACCTAGTTTATTTTACAATGGTAAAATTGCCGAGATTTAAAGAGCATTCTGATTGAATCATGAATATTCCAAAGGGGTAGATTAATCTGTGTGAACTACAGAACTCTGCTGAAACTGCTGTTTAACATTCTAAAGTGTGGAATTCATCTTCTTACAGCAGAAAAGAGCTTCCTATAATAAAGATTTTTTATAACAGCAATAAGGCAGCTCAGTGGGGTGTGGTTTTGTGAAATAATCACACTTCTGAGGGATTAGACATTCTGCTTTGTGCTCTACAATCTCCTGAAGTATACGATGGCATGTTCATGCCACCTCCCCCACACAGCTCTGTGGCTCAATGACTCAGTGGGCCCTTCCAAAAATATCTGCCTAGTTAGGGCTATATTCTATTTTTTTTTTTTTTAATTTATTTTTGGGACAGAGAGAGACAGAGCATGAACGGGGGAGGGGCAGAGAGAGAGGGAGACACAGAATCGGAAACAGGCTCCAGGCTCTGAGCCATCAGCCCAGAGCCCGACGCGGGGCTCGAACTCACGGACCGCGAGATCGTGACCTGGCTGAAGTCGGAGGCTTAACCGACTGCGCCACCCAGGCGCCCCAGGGCTATATTCTAAATAAATAGGCTAGCAGATCTATAACATAGTATTAATACTTTACCATATTCTGCATGATTTGATTACATAGCTCTGCACTACAGCTCAGATATAAAACAAAATATAAGTAAAATATATAACCAAAATATAGTTGAATTAAGAAAAGTCATGGTTTAGCATCATGGGCTGTGTACTTGTTGATGTTTAGCTAATAATTACACGAGTCATACCATTATTAGTCTACATTGCTTTTTTCAAGAAGCATTCATTAAGAGTTCAGGCATAAATTTGAATGTTTTATTGTAAAATTAACCCAGACTACATGCTAACATTAAAACACATTCCTTAAAATTATCACAAATTATTACAGGGAGAATATGTCACAGTTAGTGGCTGTTCATTTTGAACTGTAATTTAAAGAATATCTACTTTATTGTCAGTGTTGATGTTTTGAAGAATGATACAGGAGGGTGTATCTTTTAGTTCTCATTGGCAAAGAAAATTGTATTCTGTTGCATATTTCATCTTAGTGTTTAGGCAGAATAATAAGGAAATATATGGTAGAGACCTATAAATGTCAGTTATAAGAAGGGCTTTTTGATTTATAAACACTTCTAGGACTGTGCCAAAATAGTAAGCTTTGTGGGCATAATTCTACATTTTTGACATTACAGAATAAATTTTTTAAAGTTGCTTTGAAATGCTACATAATTGAAAATTCCATTATAAGTAATGTTGCACTCCCTATGTTGTAGAAAATATATGCCTAGTTTAAAGTGTTATTTCAAAAATAATGCCTTTTTTAAACCACAGAGCACTTGTAAGAGATGGATAACATGTTTTTAAGCTAATGGTACAATTAACCAAAGCTTTTGTTTATGTCCAGCCTGAGAGGATTTTTTATGAACTTTCTGGGAAAGAAATCTAATGGTCTCTCATAGGTTTTATTCACAAAATGAAATTTGGCCAATGGATGATGTTTGCCTACAACAGCAAAAGTAATACTAATGAATTTTCTGATCATACTTTTCTTAAGAATATTAACATCGTTATAGTAAATAAGTTTGCAAGTTCCAGTTATGGGAGAGATTCCAACACAATGGAAATATTAACTCTTGCTTAATTCTGTAACCATGTTTTTCAACTCAAATGTGTAAACAGTCACTTGAGGATCCTGTTAAAATGAAGATTCTGAATCTATAGTTCTAAGGAGGAGCCTGAGATTTTGTGTCTCTAAGTGATGACAACATTTTTAGTTCAAGGGCAGCCTTTGAATGGTGCTATGCTATAATCTTCTATCATTCCTCTGACTTGTTTTCTAACGATGCACATGACTGATTTCTTAGATGTTTTGGTAGTTACTATGCACTAAATTGTGTCCTGCCAATATTCAATATGTTGAAGCCCTTTGACTCCAATATGACTGTATTTGGAGATAGGGCCATTACAAAGGCAATCATGGATAAATAAGATCATAAGGGTGGCTCCATGATATGATAAGATTTAGTGTTTTTGTAGAAAGAGATCCCAGAGAGCTGGCTCTCATTCTCTGTCTCTGCCATGGTGGACACAGTGAGTAGCTGGCTATCTGCAAGCCAGGGAGACAGTTCTCTAAACTGAATCAGTTGGCACCTTGATTTTGGACTTCCCAGCCCCCAGAACTGTGAAAAATAAATATTTGTTGTTTAAACCATCCAATCTATGGTGTTTTGTTATTGCAGCCTGAGAATACTAATACAGTTATTATTTTTCTTGTTTGTTTACTTCACTCTCACATGTCACCTGAAGTAAAATTATGCAGATTAGAAGGCTGCATAATCCATACAGAATCAAGTTTTCAACTGTTGCTTCAAACTCTATTCTAACTACTATTCATGCACCAACATCAGAATTAAAGACAAATCATGATGCTTTTCTCATCCTTAACAAAATAATGCCTTTAATTTTCTTTCATTACCATATTAGTCATGTTATTAAAGTAAATATTTGACACAGCCTCCTAAAGCCCTAGTTAAGAGAGTTCAAACTTATTAGCTAAAGAGTTCTACTTGGTTGATTTGAGGGCAATAGAGTCTGCCATGTCCCATACTTTGACCAGGTAGAGGGATAGAACCGGAGACTGTAATTGTGGCTCTTTTGCCTCTTCACATATGGCACAACCATCTTGGCCACTCCAATCAGTTGCTTTCTGCCCCTTGCTTTTCTACTCATAGACCAGGTCATCAAACTGTAAGTGTGAGGGAAATAAATTGAGGTACTACCTCAGAGTAAGCTGGAGGGATCTATTAAATAACATAAGAATATCTTATAAAACATGAAAGTGCAAAATGTCAATGGGAACAAACTTATTTTGTGAATTAGAAGTTTGCTTAAGTTACCAATGTTGGAAACAGTTAAACTCTTGACTCTTTTGCAGTGTATGTCCAATGTAGTTGACTCTGCTCTCTGAACATTAAATGCATCAATACCTGAACTTAATTAAACATGTATATAGATGGATATTAATATCTAACTCAAACACTTCTTTTAAATTATGGAAATAATTATTATACTCTATCATGGAGTACTTTCTTCTTTTAAAAAAAATCATGTCTATTTCCAGAAAGTTTCAAAAACACCTTTAAAGGGGACATATACAGAATTCACAAAGCAGGGAACTTAAAATGAGGTTATTGAGACCAAATATATTAACCACAATGACTAATTTAGTTGCTGTATTGTCCTCTACTTGGCAAGGTTTATCAGTAGCTTTTTTTTTTCTCCTAGCACTTACTTAAACAAATGTCATTTGGAATGTGAAGCTTCATGGATAGTGTTTTGAAAAGTACAGGAATTATTCACATACAAATATTGCTCATAATAACTTGAAAAAAAAAGTCACAGACATGAGCTTAGCTTGCCCTCCACTCATCTATCTTTATTCAAATATTGAATTTGAATTACGTAAAGGAAAGTGTGCAAAGCATGATTTTCTCCATTTTTTTCCTAGTTAAAATTTCTTGCAGCTTTGCCCTTCACATTCTAAGCTTTTTTCAAGAGTATTTTAAATATGATTCTTTTATTTAAATATGAGTTTATATATCACTTTGAAAAGTCCACATCAAATGGATGAACAAATTACAGAACACATATTTTGTTGAGCTAATGAAGAACAAAAATCTTCCTTTTCCCCTAGTCTCAGTCTTTTTTGAAAATGGGGCAGATGCCCATTTCCTGCAGAGAATTGCAGAACTGGAACACACAGCTGCCAGTTTTGACTCTCTGCCATGTGCAAAACTGCTTTATCCCTTGGGGTGGAGGTTAGAATTCTGATCTATTCTCTATCTTCACTCCACAGAAAATTCCTCCAAAGGGTTACTTGTGCTGGGTATCCAATCCCCCTTATCAGAGAATCAAGTTCTGTGTTGATACAGATTTTATTCTTAATACATTCAAATGGTTTTCCTTTGCTCAATAATGCATATCTTTTGCTTCATTCAATGTAAACAGGGTTATTCTATAGTGAAAAAATTCATTGGGAAGAATTTTTAAACTTATCTCCATGGCCCCTCCTGAATACAGAATGAATAGCTACTTGAAACTTTTAAGGAATAAGTAGCTATTGGCCAAATGTTTAAGAACGTGTTTTTGGTAATAGTTTCCTGGTTATGAAGTTCCTTAATTTAATAAACATCAGGAGATGCATTATCATTATGGAATAAATCATCTGTTAAATTTGCTATTTTCAATGAAACAGTTCCTGAAATATAATCCTTTCTATTTATTTTTAAACCAGAGTACTCTCTGAAAACAAAATCAGCTGCACGATGTCAATCCAGACACTTATTTAAAAAAAAAAAAAATTGGAGAATATTTTAAAATCTGAAAAAGTTTTTAAATGCCTTATATCAACCCAGGAACTTTTATTTTAGTAATTCTGTTTTCTAATATTTTAACTTATAAATATCTCTAAGTTGAAATCTGAAGAAGATATCCACACGTGCTTATACAGATATAATAACGTAATATATATTTTGAGTGGCACATGAGATCCAAAAAGAAAAATCTAGTTTAGTGGAAAAACTGTATCAAAGTATGCCTTTCTTTCCTCATCTTATTTTCATTGGACAGTGTTTGCTTTTTATTTTGCTACTAACAGCTGGGCTACACAAATGAAACAGAGCTAAAAAGATTATTTGGGTTCTTGTATTCAGAGAATGCCAATATGGTGTCTCAGGGAGGTTGCATTGTTGCCTCTGGAGAATATGGGGTGGGATGTTCCGGTGGTATTTCTTGCCACCTCATCTGTGATTGGCCAGCATTCATGACAGAAGAGAAAACCTCTCTTTGTTTGACTTCCCAGACCAGAAGAATAATACTGATAACACGATTGCAGACAAAAGTCTCGGATTTTCTTTTTTTCAATGCTCACTTGCCTTCATTATGCATGTTAGAGAGTGCTTAGCTTTAATTTGTCTGATTTAGCAGCCTTCCATAAAGGAAGAAAAATACCGATGTCCTTTTGCTACCTAAGATTATCAGGTGTTTTCATACTGGAAAGACACTTCATTTGATCTTTCTTGTCAAAATAAGACTGAAATACATTTTGTTACAGAGGGTAGGAGGTGCAGGATCAAATGCAGTGAAGAGATTTTAAGCCAGTGGCACTAGTCTTGTCTTAGCATTGAAACATCTCTTAAAAAGGAACTATTACAGGAAGAAGTGAAATTTAGCATCAATGTTCAAGACCCATCTACCTCTATATCTAAGAGCCACATAGGAGTGATTTTAAAAATGTGAATAAATTGAAACCAAAAAATGACAAAAATTTGACATTTTTAGAATACTGAGAATGTCCCATAAGAGCTAGAAAAATTAAATAAGTAATTTCCCAAAGATCCTTTATTTTCTTTACTCAGTACAATGCAACATTTATTAATCTCTCACTGTGTTCTAGGCCTGAAGTGGAGTGTTCCATAAACATTATGTGTATATTTTATTCCCTGACCCTGCAGAGCTCAGATTTGAACAACGTACACATGCAAAGAATAACAGTCACACAACAGAATGCAGGTTTTGTGGGCAACATGAAGAAAGAATTATCACACGCAAGAACTAAGAATAAATTTATGTATTAATTCTATCAAAGAGGAAGGTACCAGAGAAATCTTCAGAAAGGAAGCAAACCCAAAGTATTTCATCAGAAAATGTATGGAGAAGACAGTGGGGGTTAAACAAAGGCAAAGAGGCATTTGGCCAGAATGCTAGGTGCTAGTGTGGGGTTTTGGTGGAGAAGAGGTGTTATAGAGGAGGGGAAGTGGCTTCAATGATATGTTTGTCAAAATTGGCTAGGGCTAGATTTTGAAAAGACTTGAATATTAGAATAGGGAGTTTGGACTTTATAAGGCCCTTGGAAACAAGGCTCTTGAGAGAAAGTTTTTTAGGAGGAGAATAACACATTCAAATTTGTGTTTTAGAAAGATAACTGTGTAGGTGGAGACTTGAATGGATACAAGAAAGATCAGAGGTAGCCAATACATTACCAGATAAGAGATAATGTATGAGCTGAGGGCACCTGGGTGGCTCAATTAAATGTCTGACTTCAGCTCAGGTCATGATCTCCTGGTTTGTGAGTTTGAGCACCATGTTGGGCTCTGTGCTGACAGCTCAGAGCCTGGAGCCTGCTTCAGATTCTCTATCTCTCTCTCTCTCTTTCTCTCTCTTCTCTCTCTCTGTGCCTCCCCCACTCACACTCTCTCTTTCTCAAAAATAAATAAACATTAAAAAAATTAAAAATAAAGAAATAAAAGAGGATAATGGCTGAGCTAAGGCAATGGCTATGTTATTGAGCAGGACATAATGAATTTGAGCATTACTCAGGGTTTATTCTATTGACAGAGAAATTATGAGGCACTGAAATGTAAGCAAAAGTGTTTATTACATGTCTTAGAATTGCAATTTTGGGAGCACAAATTTGGGTAGAAACTCAAAAAATGTACTGTCAAGGGAAGAAACAAATGTGGAAATAACCATGGATTACAGAAGTTGTTTTTCAATTATTCTGATTGGAGAGTAAACTTGAATTTATAATTCATTTGCTTACTTAGGTCATCTCATCGGTTTTTAGAAAAAAAACACATTTTTCACAATCCTCAGAAAGCCTTTCTCAGCTGTCTCCAGCACTTTGGCTTCTGCTTGGTGTCAATAAAGTTTCAGCAGCTCAACAAAATGGAGCAGTGAAGACAAGGTGGAGTCAATTTGGTTTTCTGGTCAGCAAGGCAGGTAGCCTTTCCTCCACAATTTCAAATATCGCTGGTCCAGAGTGATACACCTTGAAAGATTTGGAAAATTACTAGGTATGGGAAAAATCCAATTTTATATATAGTCCATATAAAGCACTTACTATATACTATTTACTCTTCCTTAGTAACTTCATAAATATTGACTCATTTAATTCTTAAACAAAAACTTTATGAGGTAGGCATATCCTCCTCCCCATTTTGTAGATAAGAAACATCTTGCCTAGTTAGGGTCCTGCATTAAAAAGAGACAGAGCTGGGATGGGAACCAGTTGGCTGTAAGCTACTGGGCCTGCAGCCTTCCTATTAAAACCTCTTTGGCCAAGGGGACTTCCAGTTCTAATTAGCATATTAATGCATCTGAATAGACTTAAAGATTTAAAAAAAGAACTTTGTTAATCTTGTCATTTCCTAAGTACATTTGTTCCAGAGAAACTTTTTTTTTCCCCCCACTTCTTAAAATTCCATAGAACTAATGCCCCTTAAAACTCAGTTTAGGAAATCATAGGAAAAAAGAAATGATTCCAAAGTAGAAGCAATGCATGTTGGTAACCAACACTCAATTAATTATTCTATTTTAAATTAATTGTTTTATTATAATGTTATTATGTCTACACAGTTATGGATTATACAGACATTTGATTATATTAATGTCTATATTCTTCATATTATTTCAATAAAGAAGAGAGAGTTGTTTCATTATAAAAAAGAAATTCAAAAGAAAAAAGAAAGATAAGGCACAAAAGAGAAAAACAAAGCAGAACGAACAAATAAACAAAACACCCAACAAGCTTTCTTCTAGATCTAAGTCGTCAGTGAAGCTGAAGTTTTATAAGAACTTCCATAACCTCCAGGATTGCTCTTGGACTTGCTATGAATCCTGTGCCATTTTTCCTGGCTTTCTTTACGCTTCGTTCTTACCTATTTAAGCATCATTCTGAACCTGGAAGTGGATGGCACTACTTGTGAATAATCAGGATTAGTGTTTCCTTGAGGATGGAAGAAGGAAGAGATAAAGTGTATATGTGTGTGTGTGTGTGTTCATATTATATATATATATATATATATATATACCTGCTTTATTTATCCATCTGTTGATGAACACTTGGGTTGCTTCTATATATCTTGGCTATTGTAAATAATGCTGCAATAAACATGGGGGTGTAATTCTTTTCAAATTACTGTTTTCATTGTCTTTGGGTAAATACCCAAAGTGGAATTGTCTGGTACTTCTATTTTTAATGTTTTGAGAAAACGCCATACTGTTTTCAATTGTGGCTGTACCAATTTACAGCCCTGTCAATAGAGCACAAGTGTTGCCTTTTCTCCACATCCCCACTAATTCTTGTTATTTCTTGCCTTTTTGATACTAGCCATTCTGACTGGTATTGGTGATCTCACTGTTCTTTTGATTTGCATTTGCCTGATGATTAGTGATGTTGAGCTTTTTTATTTTTTCTGTACTAAGCTCTTTACATGCATAGCCATGTGTAATTTCACATCAACTCTGTGAGGTAGGCCCTATTATAATCTCCACTGAAAAGGTGAATAAACTGAATAGAAAGTTAGTAACTATCCCAAGATTTCATCTTGCAGGGAATAGAATTAGGATTATAATTCGATAGTCTGACACCAGAGTGCAGGTTCTTAACCACTCCACCATGTACTGCCAGCATATAATACAGGTAATAGTGAAGGCAGAGGAAAGGGTGTCACCTAAAAGTTTGTAGAAGTGCTTACATCTAACCTAGCACAGTGTAGTGAATGTACTTGTCTGTTTATTAACCTGTCTCTTCCACTATTCTGGTGGCTCCACCAGAGCAGATACTGTGTAATTTTACTGTTGTGACTGTGTGACCACCTAACACAGTTCTTGATGCACAGAAGATTTTATGGATGGTCCTTGAATGAATCAATAAATGATTGAATGTAGAAAGCCATGAGCTTCTATGTGTTAGTTGTTAGTTCTAAAGGGCTTTAACTTAATTGTATTAAATTAACCTCTTGGGTTGTATAAGCCCTCGAGGAGCTGCCTTCTTCATTCCAACTGCCTAACAGTACCTTTGTTCCATATCCAGGTGTCTAATTCCTACAGCAGTGGGGCGAGTTTTTCCAGTGTCTCCCCCAGCCTGCCTACCCCTTGGAGAACTTCAATTTCCCACCCACTGTAATGCTTCATGATATATTCTCACAATGTCATCACAGTTAAATCTCATAGCAACTCTATGCAGTAGACAGAGTATTTTTATTTCTTTCTAGAACTCAGAGAAGAGATTTCAGTAAGTAGCAGAATAGCAAATCCATTTCTCCTGTAACTCCCTAACTTTCCTGAATAAGTCTGCAATTACCCCATAGCATACCCTGTGGTGAACTGCTATCAAGCATGCCTGCCACAACAAATGAGTCATGAAGAAACATGTGATAGTGTGCATGAAACATTTCCCACAATGCAGGGGTTTTAAAGGAACTCCTTTTCTAAAATTAGATGGTACAATTGCACCAGGTTATAGTTTATACTTATCATTAATATACAAATGAGTCATACAACTGATTTTGCACTGAAACTATTCTTCCCAAGAAAGAAGGGTGAAACAGTAGAACTATATTTGAACACATATCAAACGAATGTTAAGTTTCAGAGGCAACAGAGTATGGTGATTAACAGCACAGACTCTGAACCTAGAAGGGCTGGTTCAAATTCTGGTTCTGCCACATATTAGTCTATGGTCTTGCTTGCTTAACCTCTCTGGGCCTTAGTTTTTTTGTTTGTTTGTTTTGTTTTGTTTTTATATATATAAAAAGTGATGGTATCAGTATATATCACAGAGGCTTCCTGAGAGGATTAAATAAGGTAACTTAAATCTATAATGCCAACCACATCGTAGGCATTCTGAAAATGTACCTATCAATATTTTTTTGCCTATAGTGTACATTTATACAAGGCTTTGGGGGGGAAAGGAATAACTAGATAAAAATAGTGGATCTTTCATCTCCTGCTCTCCAAGTTTACAATAAAATTTTTTAAAAATGTGCACAAAGTCATGGAGAGTTCTCACTGACAGATTTTATCCTGGTGAAGATGTTAAACGGCCTTATTTGCTTTCTCCTAATTGAGTACTTCTAACAAGCTTGATCAGCTTTCCCTCTCCTCCCCACCCCACCCCCCCCCTTTGTAGTAGTTAAAAAAAAAATCCTTCTCCCTTAACTGCTTTAACATTTAACAGTCACCAGGAGAAACTGTTCCATCATGATGTCTTCCGAGTTAGCGGACTGGAAAAAATTCAGCTCGTTTAATCATATGGCATCAGGCAGTGCTGAAAATGCAATTTGTTGTGAAATTTGTTTTTGCATTTGCTATTAGAAGCCAAGTGTTCAGCTCTTTTGCAGCTCTCCACTGGACCTTATCGGGGAACATACTAGCTGGAGGGCATTCATGGCACCAATCACTCAGAAGGAAACCCAACAGCTGTGGTTTTGACAGCTGGAGCAGGCCTGATGTCCATCAACAAATATCCAGGATACCTTGCGCTTCTCCTTAGCTATAGGAGGAAGGCAACACTCCACTGATTTAGGAGTGAGAGCTCTTTCAGGGTTGCCATTTTATCTGCAGGCTGGTAAGCCCTGGGATTGGTTTAAATGTATCTGTCACACATTTGCCATGTGTATTCTGTCACACATGTGTATTCTGTCACACATTTTCCATGATTCTTTTTATAAAAATAGGGAAAGATGAATATGTTCCAAGAAAGTGACTAGGTCTTTAGCAAATAAAAGTACAAACAAAACTATACCTATTCAAAGAATAGTGCTAAACAAGGAAGAAGCATTGCTATAGAAAAGGGAAAGGAAACTCTTGGGCTTTGTTGCATTTTTCCTACTTGCACATTGTGTTATATATGTTTGTATATTCAATCATAAAATATGCTATGAGGGTGCTTTGGTGGCTCAGTCAGGTAAGCGTCTGACTTCAGCTTAGGTTATGATCTCAAATTTCATGAGTTCAAGCCCCACATCGGGCTCTACACTGTCAAGTATTCTCTCTCTCAGTCTCTGTGCTCCTCCCCCACTTGCTTTTACTCTCTCTCTTTCAAAATAAATAAAAATAAACTTAAAAAAAATATATGCTACAAAAAGAGTAATGATCAGTTCTCCCTTAGTGTCTTCTAGCCTAGCATGTTGCTTTCGTTTACCTGTCTTGCTTGAAAATGCACCTATATTCTTTAACGTTAGGGACACTCTGTTGGAATATAAATGTGCCTTTTATCATAATTCACAATTCATAATATATTTGAATACAGAGGTACTAAAATTTATACAGTTACAACATGTTTTTAGTAAATACAGTTGAATCCCCCAAATCATTTGTACCTAATTAATGGTGCTACCTTAAAATATAAAAGGAAAATAGCAGCTTTTGGTGTTCCAAGTGAGGTTTTAAATTCAATGAATAAGTTTAATTAAAAATAATTCATTTAGGGGCGCCTGGGTGGCGCAGTCGGTTAAGCGTCCGACTTCAGCCAGGTCACGATCTCGCGGTCCGTGAGTTCGAGCCCCGCGTCAGGCTCTGGGCTGATGGCTCGGAGCCTGGAGCCTGTTTCCGATTCTGTGTCTCCCTCTCTCTCTCTGCCCCTCCCCCGTTCATGCTATGTCTCTCTCTGTCCCAAAAATAAATAAAAAGTTGAAAAAAAAATTTAAAAAAAAAATAATTCATTTAATTTAGTGAAGAGTAGTTTCAAATACCCTAACTCTGCACAATTAATAGCACAGCACTGTGCTCTAGGTTAACTTTTGTCCATATCGCTTCTTCAAAACGGGGCACTCTTCCCTGTTGCCTCAAAAGCACTCAGTTTCTCCAAGTCCCCCCACAGCCCTGTTTCTTAATGATACCTAAAGTATTTACTGTTTTTAGTTAAAGAGTTCTGCTAAAGAGAAAGTCAATCCCCTGTAATAAGATCTCTACCCAAACCTGAAACTACTGCATACAGTAGGTTATGGTTTATTAAACCCTCTTGAGAAAGTAAGTTTTTGAACATTCACTTAAGAGTGTGTCTTGGGACTTTGCGTGCATTATTGAAACTTTATTTAATACATAGTAGTGTTCGCACCTGGGTGGCTCAGTCGGTTAAGCATCTGACTTTGACTCAGGTCATATTCTCACAATTCGTGAGTTTGAGCCCCACATCAGGCTCTGCTCTGACATCAGAACCTCCTGTCTCCCTCTCTCTCTGCCCCTACCCTGCTCACTCTCACTCACTCTCTCTCTCTCAAAAATGAATAAATATTTGAAAAATACATAGTAGTGTTACAGTAATTATTTTAAACTGACCTAAAGAGATAGGTCACGGTCACACAAGTTAGAGCCTGTGGAATCTTACAGCTCATTCCGCTAATCTCTCATTTCACAGGCAAGAACTCCAAGCCAAAGGAGGTGAAGTGACTCACATGCAGTCACATCATGCAGACGGAAAGCCAGGTCTAACCCTTGCTCCACTGTTATTTTTACCACACACTCCCTAAAAGCAAAATAAAAACGATCTCAGAATGTAAGGGTTAAAATATTGTGTCACACAGGAGTGACGCACCAACTGCTTTCTCAGGAGGGTTGATTTTGAGTCCAATAATTCATATGTGTGTCAGTTTCTCAACTAGTAGTTCAGTCATGCTCATTAAGTCTGAGAGTGGCCGTGGCTACGTTTACAACATAATTCTATCTTAACCTGCCAAGATTTCTTGTTCTCTCTTACATTTTTCTCCCAACTTTCTATTGATTGGCCATGTAGTGTATTTTTTAAGTGGAATGAGAAAGCAAGCAGGTAAAACGTATTTGCTTTGCAACTCAATTGATTTGGCTCAAGTACTTTTGCAGGAATATACCATCAATAGATTTAAAATCACACATTGTATACAGGCAGACTAAACTATGTAAAATGTAAAGAGTAGCTAAAAATAAAGTAAGAACTAGCATGATATAGCTGTTTCAGTATAGGGAATAATCACAAATAAGCCTAGGGTTAGCAGGGGAAATTTCATATGTGTTAGTGATATTACTGTTATATTCTTTAGTCTTTGACAATAGTCTTACAGCAATTATAATTTTTTTTCCTCCTGCAAATATGCTAATAGAATATTCTGGACTATAAAAGCGCTGGTAAGAACATAAAAATTACCAAATGATTATAAATGTCATTAAAGTACAAAAAGCTTTATCCCTGTCAGTGGTGTATATTGCCCTTCTTACTTAAAACAGCAAAATAATTATTCTGTATTTTGGCAGAACCCAACTTTAGTGCTGTTATTTTCATAAAGAATCAGAATTGAGAGGTGCCTAGGTGGCTCAGTCTGTTAGGTGTCCAACTTGAGCTCAGGTCATGATCTCATGGTTCGTGGGTTCTAGCTCATGTCAGTCTCTGTGCTGACAGCTCAGAGCCTGAAGCCTGCTTCAGATTCTGTGTCTCCCTCTCTCTCTGCCCCTCCCCCATTCATGAATGCTCTCTCTCTAAAAAATAAATAAACGTTAAGAATTAAAAAAAAAAAGAATCAGAATTGACTGGTATATTCAAGAAACAAAAAACGTTTGCTTCTAAAAGTGTATGGTTCACTAAGCTTCAGAAGACAGCATAGAACATTAGAAAGAGCAGGTATTAAAATTTTATAGAACTGGCTTCAAATTCTGGCTGCAAAACTTAAATAGTTGTGTAACCTATTGGAAGTAACTTAGCCTGTCTAGGAATAAGTTTCTTTATTTTAAAAATCAAATAATTATACCTACTTTCTAGGGTAGTTGTAAGGATTAAATTAGATAGATAATATATATAAAATACAGCAAAGAACCTTTGACAAAGTAAGTACCAACAAAATTATTATTATTCTACAAAACATACTACATGTAATTATTAAGCATCTAATTAAGACTCTCTGATACATGTAAAAAATTCTGTAGTTTAAAGACCTTATAGTTCAACTTCTTAATATTGCTGATTAGGAAACGTAGCCCCAGAGAATTTAAATGATTTTGTAGTGCCAGTTTCAGAGTAATTTTAGGGATTATTAAATTTAATTTAGTTTTATAATTACATAAAATGTTTACATAGTTTCAAAGTAAAAAATAAAACAAACAGGTAAATAAAAGGGACAGATTGAACTTTTATCCTATTTCCTCTATGAATTAAAACATAAAAATAAGTCTTAATTTCAATTTCTACTCCCTCTTCCCTTTCTTCTCTACCCTATCTTTCTCCATTGGAACTTAAAGAAAAAACTGATTTATAGTTTGTCTTCTCAGTTTAAAAAAACAAGTAGATATCTTCATGTAATGTTAACTTTCTTAGATAAATAATGGCACTGTGTACTAGTCTTTTCCTCTCCTTTTCTTTCAACAACAGAACATGAAGTTTTCTCCATAGCAGTTCATAGAAATATGCCTCATCCTTTTTCTGTTACATGGCTTTCTGTAATACGGATATGCCATAATTTTTATTCACTCAATCTCCTACTGATGAACATTTGAGTTGTTTCAAGTTGTTTTTATTATTACAAATAGTCTTAAATAAATACCTTTGTGTATATATTGTTGGGTGTGTTTGTGGTAGATTTCTAGAATTGGGATTTCTGGGTCATTTTGGCTAGATATTCCCAAATTTTCCTCTGTAGTAGTTGTACCATTTCACATTTCTACCAGCAGTGTAACAAAGAGCATGTTTCTCCACAAAGCAAATCTTCACAAAGCTTTACCAACATTATATGTTGCCACATCTTTGGATTTTTTGTCAATCTAATAGCTTTGGTTTACATTTTCCTTACTATGAACAAGATTGAGCATGTTTGCATAGGACAAGGAACCATTGCATTTTTTTTTTAACCATCTAATTCTCTAACCTATTTTTCTATAGGATGGCTGATAATTTTTTTTCTAATTTTAGGAGCTTTTTGTATTGTATTGTATTGTATTGTATTGTATTTATTTATTTATTTATTGACACAGAAAGAGAGTATTCATGACCAGAGGAAGGTCAGAGGGAGAGGGAGAGAGACAATCTCAACCAGGCTCCATGCCCAGCACAGAGCCTGACACGGGGCTCCCTCTCACGACTGTGAGATCATTGTGAGATCATGACCTGAGTTGAAGTCAAGAGTCTGACGCTTACTCCAGTGAGCCACCCAGGAGCCCCAGGAGCTTTATGTATTTTAGGGAAATACAATCTATTTACTGGCACCTCCCAAATTAATATCACCAGCCCTGTCTTCTACATGGAATTAGAGACTCATATGTCCAACTATCTCCTCCATTTCTCCACCTGGTTTTCTATTAAGATTTAAAATTTAACAACTTCAAATAGAACTCTTGAATCCTCATGCCGCATGAGTTCTTGCCTCCTGTCATCCCCGACTCCTTCATTCCAAGTTTTCCAGGGCAAAATGTTACAGCATCCTTGCCTCTCCTCTTTTTTTTTTTTTTTTTTTCAGTTAGCTCATTGACTCTGTCAGTAATTCCTATTGGTTCCAGTTTCAGAGTATATTTAGAATCTTACTACTTCTCTTCAAATCCATTACTCTAACTCCTATGTGAGCCACTATTATCTCTCTCTGGATTATTGCAGTAGCCTCCTAGCCAATCTCCCTTGCCTCTCCTATGCTCACTCCAGTATTATAGCCAGAGTGTTCTTTTGGGGATATGTGAGATCATGTCATATCTCTGCTCACAAGTCTCCAATGTGTCCCCATCATAAAATCCACAGTCCTTTTTATGCTCTATAAAGATATAGGTTATCTGGCCCACCATCCTCCATCACTATTTCTCTGACTTTAGCTCCCACTACCTTTCCTAGCATAAAGTCATCTCTAACAACATCGATTTCCTATTATTATTTGAACAAACTCATCTCAAGTCTTCTAATTTGCTAACCCATATATCTGGGATGCTCTTCCCCTAGATATCTCTGTGGCTCACTTGCTCATCTTCCAATTGCTTTTTTTTTTTTTTTAGTTGGTTTATTTATTTTAAGGTGAGAGGGGAAGAAAGAAAGGGAGAGAGAGAATCCCAAGCAGGTTCTTTGCTGTCAGTGCAGAGCCCAGTGAGGAACTCAAGTCTCATGAACCATGAGATCATGACCTGAAATGAAATCAAGAGACAGATTCTTAACTGACTGAGCGACCCAGGCACCCCTCTAATTCGTGCTTATCATGCACCACATCACTAAGACCCTCCATGAAAGCAGAGGTTTTAATAAGCTAACTCTCTACCACACTCAGTACACCCCTTTATCATGCTCTTCCCTAGAGGTACTTAGGACCAACTGACATAATGATGTATTTGCCATGTTGATTGTTTGCTTCCCCAATAGAATAGCCATGAGGATGTGAAGTTGTCTTGTTTAATGCTGT
Organism: Panthera uncia; assembly: GCF_023721935.1. Lineage (NCBI taxonomy): Eukaryota > Metazoa > Chordata > Mammalia > Carnivora > Felidae > Panthera > Panthera uncia. The sequence continues at coordinate 64,425 of NW_026058514.1, forward strand.
ATCTTGAGACTTCTAGAACCATGTTTGGCATAGAGTAAGGACTCTGTAAGTTTTTTGTACATGAGTGAATGGATGAATAAAAGAATGGATTAATACAAAGTTTTATTTTATTGACCTTGCAATTACATCAGACAGAAATATCTGTGAGCCAGTATAATGACAAAAACAAAGTCCACAAGAAAGGCATTAAAATGCATACTTGGTGGTAGGAAAACGCTGGTCCATGTCACCTCAGAAAATGTAAAGAAAAGAAAAGTCTCTTGATGCTTTGTTTTATAGGTTTCTGTGCAACAATAATTTATGCAGAATCTGAATTTTCTGACACTTTCATGGGAATTACTGTTATTACTATTTAGAAGTAATTAAGCCTGAATCCTGAGGAATGCATAGCCAAGTATTTATAATTAAATACTTGATTCCTGCCTATCAAGAATATGAAATGGAAGTCAGGGTATAGTTCAATGTGAACTGGTAAAATGTCTGGTTCATATTTACAGTATTTTGTGATTACCCAAAAGGCACCAGTTTGGGTTGTCTGATTTAAATATGTTTATTTAATGTTCTAACATGAATACAAAACTTGATTGGAATTCATTTGGAAACAAGAATTCTTTCTACCTGCTGTTCCTCAGTTAAGAGAAGATTGAAATTCAATTCAGGAAGACACTCTTTTTTCTTTAAGAAGTGATTTATAATTTCACTGGTTCTAATTTACTGTAAGCAAAGCATCAGATTAGTAATGTGTTTAATATGAGTTATTAAGTTCCCATTAGACTAAATTACCACCCCTAGAGATCTACAAAACTACTGTGAATTAATTTGCATTCTTCAGTAGCCACACACTTCACCTTTTCTTAAATACCACGGATACTTTAGGATATATATCCTAACATGGTATTCCAAGAACAGTAAGCCATCTTATGAACTCTGAAATTCTTAGGTCTATAAATTGTTTTATAATAATAACAAATTATTATATTAATAATATAATAATGTAATGATTATATTATTATTATTAAATTTAGGAACAGTTCTTGAAGATTTCTTTTGATTGTTTTTATACATATTAGCAATTTCCAGGTAGTTCACATCTAAATCCATTTTCACTAAGCTACAAATGAACAAAATCATATAGACTATTTATATTCTTTCCAATGGCATTCAATCCTGTCAATTTAAAACCACCTACAAATTGACTGTTTTAATATTTAGTTGTAAATATTTTACATAAACATACATAATCTAAAAATTGCATCTGTGAATCTTATAAAAATTGAGCCAGAATTATGCACAGTTAACCTACTCTATAGTTGAAAACAAGGGGCTTGTGAGTGTTGCCTATGGAATTTGAGAGCACGGTAATGTTTAGAGGTAAGGAGTAATTTTTAAAATGACTAAATGAGGCTTTCTCAAAAATGAGTGGATTAAACTAGCTGAATTGGACTTCTTAAAATACCAGATTAACATCATCAATAAATGTATTTAACTTGATTTTATGGTGATAATAAAAGTACTCTAAAGAAGGTGAAAACTAACTGATAAACTGTTTATAAACAGACATGTTTGCAGTGAAAAATGTGGTCACTGGAAGCATCAGACATATTAACTAATGAAACAAGACCTGTGCATATTTACTCACCACATTTTTGCAAAGCAGATTTACTAACTCAATCCCCAAAGCTAAAGAAGGTATCAGGCTGGATTAGAAATCAGGAGTCCCTACTGAACTCACATGATGGACTCGCATCTGTTCCCTGGTGTATGGAATTAATTTTAGCAGTAATGTAACCAGTATTAGTCCGAGTTGACCCAGAAAGGCACTGGATCACAGGGCAAAATCTCAGTGTTCCCAATTTAATCTGATCCCCAAATCAGAGACATATCGTCACACTCTTTATCCACATTGTAACTAGTAAGATTTCAGGAAGCAGAGACATCTAAGTTCTATGGCTTCATTTTCTTCTTCCAATCCTTCTTATATGCTACTGCCAAATTAATCTTTCTAGAGCACTTCTGTAAACAGTCATTTTTCTGTGTAAAAATTTCAATATATCCAAAGACCTTTTTTTTTCTGTTAAAGCACATGTTGTTTGTCGGAGTCTATAAAAATACCTGCTTGATGCATCAGAAACTGGAAAAAACATGTAAAAAAGAAAAATTTAAATTACCTATAATCCAAATTGAGTTTTAGAGTAATATGACTATGACAGAGATGGAGAGAATGGATTAAAAAGAGGAAAATTTGGAGGCAGGAAAAATGGTTGGAGGGCCATTTTGCAGTAGCCCAGGAAAGATGTAATAAGAACATGAACTGTAGCAGTGAGATTGAGAGTGTGAGATTAAAATGATATTTAAGAGACAGAAGTAATGACTTGCAGAAGGATAGGAAAAAATAATTTCAAGTTTCCTAATTGGAAAGAATTGATTAATGATGACGTGAAAAAAAGACACATTGAGATTCTCTTGGGATGTATAGTAAATCATGATTAGAAAATGTGTGGGTTTCAATGCATCGTGTTTTAGCATGGAATAAAATCCAAGTTTCACCATATGCAAGCTGTGTGACCCTGACTGCATGATCTAGTCTCTCTGAGTTTCACATAAAAGGGGAAAATATATCTGATTTTTCAGAATTGTTTTGAAGTTTAAACTGTGAGTATCTAAAGTGTCCCAACGGTACCTAGTACATAGTATTTGCTCAGTAAATCACAGTTATTTAGTAAGATTATTGTTTCTACACTGAGATGGCAAATAGGCAGCTTCAAATACATGCCTAAGACTTAAGATTGGATGAAAATAGGAGACGTGAAAATCATTGCTGATACAATAAGAGGATGTGAGATAATCCAGGAATTGGAAGAAAATATGTCTAGGACAGTACCCTGCAGAAATATCAACATCTAAGGGGTGGACTAAAGGAAGATCAGCAAAGGACTCTTAATTAAATGAAAGTATGAAAGCCAAGTTTCAAAGGTCAAGAGCAGAATAGCCAAAAAATTATCTTCACATGTGCAATTGTGTTCTGTGCTAATTGTGCACCTCCTCCTCAGGTCATGATTTGTGCAACAATTCAGAATATCACTTGATAGGAGCATATTTTCTCAATAGAAATGCCTGTCATGCTAATTCAATTCACAACTTTAAGACGGAAGTCTCAACACAACAACTAGTAGTATACCTCTATGCCCTCCCAATTACAGAAGATCCTGATGAAAGAGGAAACTATTGATTCAACTTGCACCTGATATGATATGGCTTCCTCAAAGTCCGTACTTAGTAACTTGTGGCAGTTTGCTTTGGGATATTTTGTGTAACTTTCAATTTGACCCAACAATAGAAGACTGAAGAACAGCTATCAAGGACAGGTTTAATGTCTTGTACTGAATCTGGAAGATGTTCAGAGGAAAATGGAAAACTGTTAAATACATAGGGATGTTAAAGAGAAGTATGTGGTTAATTTGTAACCAGCTTGTAACTAATTTGTAACCAGCTTTTGACTAATCTGTAGAAAGATAAGAGAGCCACAGAATCCGAACATAGTAGGAATTTATAAAGTGAAGAGATTCCACCAACATTAATTAACATTGCTGGAAAACTGTCTAGGATTTTCTAACACTGGTCTCTTCTCAAGCATGTTCTCCGTATCTGCATGTTCTACACAATGCACTATTTAAAATCCATCCAAATGGCATATTTTCTATGAAGTCGTTTTGATCTTTCCATTGCAAATCAACACCTCTTGCACCAGACTTCAGCAAAAAATTGTATACACCTCTCAGTGTATTCAACAAGTTCTGCTTTTTGTGATCATTAGTGTTTCCTAAGCAAAAATGTCCTTGAGGGTAAAGACTATGCATATGGTTGTATTTTTGCTGTGCACCATAGCTCCTACTTGTGTGTTTTTTTACACAGCCAGTGATGAGTAAGCATGTAGTGTCCACCATTAACATAATTTAATGACTGTGTTACGATTATCACTTCAAAATTGCTCCTCCATCCCAACCAGTTTATTCATATTAAATCAATCAGGACAATTTTGTATAGTCTTTTTTCAATCAATAGACTGTAACCTTCACTTTTTAAATGCATTCATTTCTAACATCATAAGGCATTTATTAATAAAAATGTTTCATTGGAAATAATTTTTTACAAGTCTCTTAGAGGAATTCAATGTTTGGGTTTAATAATCTTACAAAAAATCAACGCTTTTTTGTTTTTTAATCACAAAGTCTCCATTATTGTATTCTATTCACAATTGGGTTTTCTGCCCAACTTTATTATTTAAAAATATAATAGTTAATACTTTCATTGTCATTAAGAACACTGATCAAACTAAACATGGACTCAATAAAGTTAATGATTTCAGAAATTTGCTACACTCACTCTTACCAAATATAAGTTACCTATACAAATATACTCCTTGCTTTTATTCAATATGGTAAAAATAGGAAGGACTTTGACACCAAAATGCAAATACAACAGTTTACTTCCATTTCCTATCTTCATATTTCAATCCACTCAGTGAGGCATTGCTTTTTAGTGCTTCCTATTTTCAACATTTATTTCAGTTTTCTTCCTGCTCCTGACATATGTGTGGTAGAATCTGACAATTTTATACACTGCTTACAAAAGGAAAAGAATGCTTTTCTGAAGATGTCATTGTTTGTAGTTAAATAAACCACTTTTCATGATAAAAATTTTCTTGTATTTATTCAGAGGATTCCATTCTTTTCCCTTATGACTTGATAATGGTCCTGCTATTCTAACCCTTCAGTAAAACCATGTTTAGTATACAATTTGAGATATTTGCAGCATACACTGTTCTTCATATAAAAAGAGATTAGCTTTTTAATAATAGCTTCCTTTGAATTAGGAAAGAATTGCTACAATAGAGAGGGAAACACATGGGGAAATGTAATCAATGATGGTTTTGTATAGGCATTAACAATTTCTTTGTTCTGAAGGTTTTTGCAATTTTTGGTTTTAGAAGGAAAAAGGAACTGCCATCACCATCCAGCCATTATTTCATTCACTGTAAAAGCACTGATGATTATCTATGCTATTTCTTCCTACCTTTTAAAGAATGCATTTTTAGCAGACCTCTAGCAACCAGGGAGGGATATCTTCTATAGAGATTTACAATTGCTTTGCTCAATGGTATAATGAAAAAAAAAAAAAAAATCATGAAATCTGCAACTGGGCAGTGTTGTTTAGAATATTGTGTTACCTGAGGCAAATTACTTCACTCTCTGAGCCTTTGGTTTTCCTATGTGTAAAGTGAGGGGATTGTAAAGTTAAATGAGATTACGTATGTAAAATATCAACTAATGCCTTGCTCATAAATGGATCTAACAAAGGCAAACTACCTTTATTCTTAGAGATTTAGTAGTTGCTTGATCCAGATAAAAAGGGAAAGCACTCATTTTGGAAATATTGAAAGATGCTACAAATAAAGTGGATCATATCCACACTGGATTAAGTGATAAGGAAATATTTTGACTTGTTTAGTGACATGTATACATATATGCATATACACACACAGACATGTATATGTTTAGATAAATATGTGTAGGTATGTTTGTGTGCATAGTTTAACATCTGTTTTAATAAAACCATTTTTGAAACCTTAATTTACATTTTAACCTACTTTACCTTTTCTTAAGAAACTGATCTATATAAGGGTGCCTGGGTGGCTCAGTCAGTTGAGCGTCTGACTTCAGCTCAGGTCATGATCTCACGGTCCGGTCCATGAGTCCATCCCTTGTCGGGCTCGAACTCAGGAACCGCGACCTGAGTTGAAGTTGGATGCTTAACTGACTGAGCCACTCCGGCGCCCCTTGATCTGCATAGTTTAAATGTTTTGTGGCTCTTTAGTCTTGCATAATTCTGAAATAGTTATATATATATATATATATATATATATATATATTTAACTCATTTATATTCAGCTTTCCAGCAAAGTGATCTGTGGCTAAAATTTTGCTAGATTTAAATTGATCTAGGCCTTGTTTAGTCAGTTCTCATCATTTATATTTTGGTTCTGGCCTTCTTGTCTTTTTTTTTTTTTTTTTAATGTTCATTTATTTTTGAGAGAGAGAGAGAGAGAGTGAGCAGGGGAGGGGCAAAGAGAGGGGGAGACACAGAATCTGAAGCAGGCTCCAGGCTCTGAGCTTTCAGCTCGGAGCCCGATGCAGGGCTTGAACTTGTGAACCACAAGACCATGACCTGAGCCTACATCAGAGGCTTAACTGACTGAGCCACCCAGGGCCCCCTCTGGCCTTCTTGTCTTTATTCCTCTACTTAATATTTTAAAGAAGCATAACACTGCAGGTGATTCTCATAGCATGGGTACACTTTATGGTCTCTGAGTTTTCTAGTGAGAGACCCAGGCATATGACATAACTATACAGAATGGCAATTAGATTAGTGATTTTACTTAAGGTAAACATTAGGTATTTTTCATAAAATAACCATTTCACACAGAACCTGAGATTTTATAATAGATCCCTGAAAAAGGGAATGTGCTTAAAGACCATCTTCCATGTTTTCTGAAATCAATCTCTATGCCAGCAGTAGTACATGCACAGCACACAGTTCCCTTGTGTTTTATATATGTTGCAAGCCTCTAGATAGAACAATCACCTCCTGTTCTTTCTCTTCTTACTTGGAAGGACATTATTATGTCTCTTTTTGTATTTATTGTCAGGGAAGCCCTTCAGGTCTTAACCCACTTTTAGTCTGCACCTTCTGGATAGCACTTGACCTGCTGCCCAACACATACCTTTGGTGCTATATGAATAATTAATCATAGGTTATATCCTCCTTCCATGGCTGAGAAGTTCTCTTAAAAACACCCATGTTGTGATGAATCTGAAATCCAGAGGCCTGATCTTAAAATCAAAGGTCTTCCATGATGGAATACAGATAGGAGCCAATTAAGAAGTTCTATCCATCTACCTCTAGTCATTTGAAGCTATACTGTATATAGTTATCTATCCAGAGGGACAAACTGGATACTTTCCATTAAGATAAGACACTGATTATAGACACTCTCAGCCCAGTGGCATCATAAGGTTTTTGTCCAGTTCATTTTTATTTTAGGACATGTAGAAATTTGAGACTAGTTTAAAACTAACTCCATATGTTTGCATCTGGGCTCATTTCCCTTAGTAACTCTATCCCATTGAAGCACAAAATCTTAGGCATTCCAAGTTAAGTCACTAAAAATATTTATGGGGAAGTTAAAATTCTCAAGACTAACTTTATTCAGAGAAAGAAAAAGCTAAATTGGTATGCTTCCACATCTCATGTGTCTACAAGCAGCTTTGTCTATCCTAAAAGACCTTTAATTTCTAAATGGGTCCATGTTTATAAAATTAATAAAGGAAAGACAAATTAAAAAAAATAAACCTATTTGACAAAGGGCTGCAAACTTCCTATCTTAGAGTTAATTTACAGTGCAGTTTTAAATGAATACATAAGAGTAGGATAGAAGAGTGGACAGACTTTATGTTTCAAGTTTGCTTTGATTTTATGGTATATATTTTTAACACAGTCAATTGCATGTGTGTATTTATAACCTAAAAATTGCCCACTGGAAACTACAGAGGACTGAAGAAATACAAGGCCACAGATCTAAAATAATAAGTCAGCTCAATCAGAAAGAAGAAAAACAAGATTTATAACTAAAAATATAAACAAACCTACATGCTTTAACTCCTTTCTACAAAGTCAGAAATCCCTGTAGTCTTCCCATGTTCTTTCACTGCAGAACATCTAGCTGAAATTATTCTTTTCCTAAATTAGTCCTTGGCCAAGTTTAAGAGATTCTAGTATCGGGAATCTTGATGCTATGGAGTTTCCTCCTCCCCAACTGATAAGAGTGGTGGGCTGAATTTTTCCTAAAACCTATGAAAAAGAAGAATGATAACAAGTAGACATATAAAAAGGAAACATTCATTCATTCAGTAACCATTTAGCATGAGAGGAGTGGAGACAGGATAAGAAAGTTAAATTATAATGAAGATCAGTCGAGTACAGAAGAAAAATTATGACGTGTGGAGAGGGCATGATATGCGGTTAAGTATGTCAGCACACTCCAGCCAAAGACCTGGGAACATACCTTGTATTTGAAAAGTTGAGTTTGTTGCTTGTTGCATGTGGGAGCAAACATACCATGGGGAATTATGGGAAATTTCAGAAAGAGGATGTTAAAATGTATTACAGGATTTGGGCATGTGTTAAGTGCTCTGAAGGAAAGAAGAAGGAAATAGGGCTTTGTTCTTGATTAGATCCTGCCAGAGAGTTAAGTAACTCTACAATTGGCCATCTTAATCTTACACAGAAAGAGGAAAGACCAGACAAGGCTAAAGCTGTAACTAGTAACGAAGCAAGCAGTCTAGTTGCTCATATTAGCTAGAATGGGGGATATTTGGTCATCTTTCAGTTTTGACAACATATATGTTTTTATCTATGTTCAGACATGATTATGGAATAGTTTTTGTCTCGATCCATTGTGGTCAAAGAGTGACTTTATCTGATGTTGATGTTCTATGAAACTGTTTATGTTCAACAGGAGAAATCCAAGACTTTGCTATGAGGACCAGGCCAACAGGTACCAACACCAAGGCCTGAATGATAGTAGCAGACCAGCTCCTACATATCAGGGATTGTTTTTTTTTTCCTTCTTAGCAGGAGGCACATTAAGATCAGGGTAAGAAAAAGTGCAAACAAAAATAGTAAATATTTCTTTATTGAACACATTACATGCCAGCACTATGCTAAACACTTTTGTGCACTACTTAATTTATTCACAACAATCTTATGAATTAATTATTATTTTAATGCACATGCTACCAATAAGGAAAATAAAACTTAGAAAAATAAAGTTACCTGGTTAAAATGGCATAACCTGTAAAAAGTTCGAATTAGAATCTTAGGCTAATGCACTTAATCACTAACTTGATTCAATAAATTCAAGAAGTTTAAAATCACACCATGCATCTTTTCTGACTATAATGCTGTGAAACTAGAAGCCAAACACAAGAAAAATATTTGGAAAGACCACATATACATGGATGTTAAATAATGTGCTACTAAACAATAAATGGGTTAATCAGAAAATCAAAGAAGAAATTAGAAAGTACATGGAACCAATAAAAATGAAAACATAACAGTCCAAACTTTTAGGATTCAGCAAAGGCAATCCTAAGAAGGAAATGTATAGCAATACAAGCCTACCTCAAGAAGCAAGAAAAATATCAACTAACCTTTCACCTAGAGAACCTAGAAGAAAAACAAATGAAGCCTAAAACCAGTAGAAGGAAGAAAATAATAAAGACTAGAGCAGAAATAAACTGTAGAAAAAAAAAAAAAAACTACAACAAAATACCAATAGAACAGTTCAATGAAACCAGAGTTGGTTCTTTGAAAAAAATCAATAACATTGATAAACCTCTAGCCAGATTTATCAGGAAAAGAAGAGAAAGGACTCAAATAAATAAAATTACAAATAAGAGAGGAGAAATAACAGCCAACACCATGGAAATAGAAATAATGATAAGAGCATATTATGAAAACTAAATGCCAACAAATTGGATATCCTAGAAGAAATGGAGAGATTTCTAGAAACATAAACTACCAAAACCGAAACAGTAAGAAATAGAAAATTTGAACAGACCAGCAACAATATGGAGACATATTTTTCTTTAACCAGACACACTTTTCTTTAACCAGCAAAGAAATTGAATCAACAATCAAAAAACTCCCAACGAACAAAAGTCTAGGACCAGATGGCCTCACAGGCAAATTCTACCAAACACTTAAAGAAGAGTTAAAACCTTTTCTTCAAAAACTATCCCAAAGAATATGAAAGGAAGGAAAACTTCCAAATTCATTCTATGAGGCCAGTATTACCCTGATTCTAAAACCAGATAAAGATACCACTAAAAAAGAGAACTGCATCCCAATATCCCTGATGAATGTAGATGCAAGGATTCTCAACAAAAAATTATCAAATTGAATCCAACAATACATTTAAAAAAATAAAAACATTCACCACAATCATATGGAATTTATTTGACACAAAGAAATGGAAAGACATTCCATGCTCATGGATTGGAAGAACAAATATTGTTAAAATTTCTATACTGACCAAGGCAATCTACACATTTAATGCAATATGTATAAAAAAAAACAGCATTTTTCACAGAACTAGAACAAACAGTCATAAAATTTGTATGGAACCCCAAAAGACCCCGAATAGTGAGAGCAATCTCAAAAAAGAAAAGCAAACTTGAAGGTGTCACAATTCCAGACTTCAAGTTATATTACAAAGTTGTAGTAATCAAAACAGTATCATACTGGCACAAAAATAGAAATATAGATCAATGGAACAATACAGAAAAATCCAGAAATAAATACACAATTATTTGGTCAATTAATAAAGTAGGAAGAGTATGCAAATGGAAAAAGTCTCTTGAACAAATATTTTTGGGAAAACTGGATAGCAGAATGCAAAAAAGAATGAAACTAAACCAGTTTCTTACACCATAAACAAATATATATACAAAATAGATTAAGGATCTAAATGTGAGAAGTAAAACCATAAAAATTCTGAAAGAGAGTGTAGGCAGTAATTTCTCTGACATCAGCCACAACATCTTTTAAATATGTCTCCTGAAGCCAGGGAAACAAAAGCAAATATAAATTATTGAGACTACTTCAAAATAAAAAGCTTCTCTACAGCAAAGGAAACAATCGACATACCTAATAGGCAACCTACTGAAGGGGAGAAGATTTTTGCAAATGACATATCTTATAAAGGGTTGGTATCCAAAATATATAAAAAAAAACTGATACAACTCAACACCCAAAAAACAATCCAATTAAAAAATGGGCCAAAGAATGAACAGATATTTCTCCAAAGAGGACTTCCAGACGGCCAACTGACATGTGCAAAGATGTTCATCATTGCTCATCATTAGGGAAATGCAAATCAAAACAACAATGAGATATCACCTTATAACAGTCAGAATGGCTAAAATCAACAACACAAGAAACAACAGGTCATGGTAAAGATGTGGAGAAAAAGGAACACTCGTGCACTGTTAGTGGGAATGCAAACTAGGGGAGCCCCTGTGGAAAACACATGGCATTTCCTCAAAAAGTTAAAAATAAAACTATCCCATGATCCAATAATTGCACCTCTGGGTATTTATTCAAAGAATTCAAAACACTAATTGAAGGGGATAAATGCACCCCTATGTTTATTGCAGAATTATCTACAATAGCCAAGGTATGGATTTACAATCAGCCCAAGTGTCCATTGATTGATGAATGGATACAAAAAAAAAGATGTAGCATGAATAAATATATTGAAATATTATTCATCCATTAAAAAGAATGAAATCTTGCCATTTTCAATGACATGGATGGAGCTAGAGAGTGTAATGCTAAGTTAAATAAGTCAGAGAAAGACAAATACCATATGATTTCACTCATATGTGGAAAATAAGAAACAAGACAAACGTACAAAGGAAATAAAAGAGAGAGGGAGAGAGACAAATTAAGAAATAGACCCTTAATTATAGAGAATAAACTGATGGTTACCAGAGGGGAAGGTAGTAGGGGGATGGGTTAAATAGGTGATGGGGATTAAGGAGTGCACTTGTCATGATAGGCCCTGGGTGATGTATGAAATTGCTTAATGACTATAGTGTACATCTGAAACTAATATAAAACTCTATGTTAATTAACTGGAATTCACATTAAAAACTGAAAAAGCCAAAAGAAAAGATAAGCTTCTCCATTTAAGCCATAAGATATACGAGGGCAAATAATACTGTGGTTTACGTTTATGTTTCCACATCAACAAAGCAGTGACTTGCTACAATGGTCATTAGTAAATATTCAATGATCTGTTCAATGGATAATGGATGAACTGATGGATGGAATCAAAAATTCACACTTGACTAGGATCATGACTATTTAACATAATTTTACCTTGTGTCCCAGGAAGCAGGAATAAACCTTAAATTGTTAGTAATGACAGTTATTCAACTTTTAGGCTGCATATGATTTTTACAATAAACTTAAGAAGTACATGTTCTTAGAGGCATATCATTGTCTTATTTTTCACATAGGAACATGGAAGTTCAGATATGTTAAGTCCTCACCCAAAATCACATTACTAGCAAATGGCCAAACATGGGCTAAACTCTTGGCCTCCCCATCTTTCAGCCCAGTGGACTAGCTCCCAAATTATAGTCTTTTTTTCTTATAATCCCCCCAAATAACTTAGGTAAGAAAAGGCAATTTCAGAATGTTCAAAATGTTTTTCTTATATTTCCTAAATATGAGCATTTATGGAATATCTGCATTTAATTAGTCACGATGAAACTATGGCCTACCTACAACCCTGTTTCCAGCTACTTTTTAGGTAATTGTTCTTTATAGGCTGTAACTATTTTAGTTCTTCAGTACTGTGAAAAATTTGTAGTCCATGTATATTTTTAAAAATTATCTTTTTCTTTTTTTGTCTTTGTTTTTGTTTTGGCATTTAAATATTGTTGATGACCCGGAAAACTGTCTGGCTAAAGACAATGGTACTACAGGCTATTTGAAGGATGTGAATGCTCTATTCAGAAAAAAAAAAAAAAAAAAAAAAATCTTAAGTCATATGAAGAATTGAGGAAAAATAAACCAACATGAAAAATCCCAAAACTCCAAGAGTTCATGTTAATGTCAGCCCACTGAGAAACACTGAAACAGAGACTAACATAATTCTTACATAATCCCCTTGAAACATGCCTTTCCACTGGCTCAGTAAGAATATTGGTCTTCAGTTAGGTTAAACTTGATGTTCTACCAAAAATGGACACTGAGCAAATGAACCAAAGCATCTCCCATCTTGGAAAGGATCAGTTTTGCACTCCATACACAGAATATTCTGATTCACATTACAAAACTGAATTTTAAACTGAACTTCCTTTGTGAATTACTTGAATAATACCATTAAACTGAACTTCAGTGTAAGCTACTTTTCTTTATCTCAGACTTAGGGTAAAGTTTCCATTAACTTTGAGCACTATCACCATGTCAGCCTAATGATTTGATTACTGGATAAATCTGTGTATATGCATGCATGCATATATACACAAATACATATACATAGATACTATATCTAAATTCTATTATCTACTAAGCTTGTGGTACATAGCATTCATGGGTTAAATTGCTCCTTGAGAATATTTTTTAACTCTTTCACTTGGTAGAATGAGAAAACAAAAACTAAAAAAAATTCATTGACTTACTAAAGATATCTATTTGATAAGCTTTAGAACCCACGTTTTGGGATGCCCAGTGAACCATTTTAATAATAGGTCACACACACACACACACACACACACACACAACACTGGGAGGTACCATGAAAATGCTTTTAGAACCACTGTCCCACTGAGGCTCTGGATCTCAGCCCCCAACCTCAACAAGTGATATCAAACCCATATAAGTCAGTTGGAGGGCTGTTTTCTGCTTGTTTGTCTCTATACATGCTTCTTGTTGTCCGTACTTGATAGAGCAATATTTAAATGTGTATACAAGTTTACAAAACCAGAAATAATTATATGTTATATTGTTTTTTAAAACTAGACTTCAATAACATAATTATTGTTTTTATTATTTTTATATGTGGCTCTCCCCTCTGGATATGATTTTTAAAGATTGTATCTGACCTTGAATAGAGCCAATATTTGTGACCTCAATCCATTACCACAGATATCAGTCATATTTATCAGGCTGTGGATTTTAATTTAGCATAATTTGGCACTATACCAAAAAATAAAAAAATCATAAAAAGCATGAGTTGTTCACTCATCATTATTTATTTACCTCTAAAGAAAGGTTTGTCTGTAGTATTTCAGTCAGGCCATATGCCTTTAAATAGACAGGCAAAACAGAGGAATGGAACATTCTGTTGACAGGTAAATGTGAATCAATCTGGTTTCATTCAAAGAAAAATAATCAGGCTCTTTTCAAATAATATAAAATGTAAAATGATTGCCTGTTGGAGAGGAGGGGCCTTATCAGCTTCTCTTCTCAGAGAAGTGATTGCCCTGTTCTAGCTGGAGGAACATACCTGCAGCTTATCTTGTGACTTCTCTGCAGTCTCTGATATATATTAACAGTTGATTTTCTGTAGCTGCTCTTTTTCCCCTTTCTCCCTCCTCTAGTGTAAATTAGTTTCCCCAATCTACATCTAGCCTTCATTTTCTTATCTGTCTTGCAAAAAGGATGATTATTTCATTATTGGTTTTGAAGAGTCTTTCATATTAAGTGGTACAGCTCTGGTTTCAGGCAGACATTTAACAGACTCTCTGTTTGTTTTATTCTTTGTCTCATCATCTTAATCAAAGCCCCGAGACTGAGTCTTTTGTTGTAACAAACAAGAATAAAGGGAAATTATGAATTGTTGCTTCCACAGAAAATGCAGTATTCATCAGGAATTCCTGGTGGGACTGAAACAGGGTCGACTTCAAACATGTGAAAAAAATTGTACTCACCTGTGAAAAGCCTTTTCATAAATAGGATATCTGTTTTTTCAAGTCTCTTATTAGGCTAATACCTAAGCAATGTCCCTTCTTTAGAGCTCAAGCTTTACAGTATTGTCCTAAAGTTGCTAGTGGAAGTTTTTTGAGCATATATAAGTTTTTGTTTTTGTTTTTTTGTTTTTTGGTTTTTTTTTTTTTATGTGAGAATTGCACTCTTGCTTTCTCCCAAATACTTTGTAAGATTTTTCTCATGGCTTTTCTTCCTCTTTGCTATATAGACTTTAACATTAACTCTCTGACTTACTGAACAGGCAGTGTCCTGAATTCCAGATATTGAACTGCTGTGGGAAAAGTGTAGGTGCCATGACCTCGTTTTTTTAGATTCAGATATTCAGAATAGCCTGGAATCCCTAGTTTCACACTGTCCTTGCACTCCTTTGATCATATTTTGATAAATTTTTCAGAAGCAGTATAAGAATTGGGTTGGCTATTTAAGTAGAATTCAGCTTATATTGGGACAACATGCATAAGGTCTAATATAAACCTATTAATGTACAAATTAACTTTTTCTGTTATCCATAAAAATCAAGTAGATCCAAATACCTAACTTCCTAGTATCCTAAATACTAATAAGTATTATATGTCTAATATCTTGTTTACATTTAGAAATCCTTGCTCAAATCTATATATCTTTGATATAATTAACTGATTCAGCTGACTAAAGTATGAATTTGATGCTTATATAGGTTTGGGTTTATATATCCACTAATAAAGTATAACCTTATTACAATGCTGCAATAAATAAATTAAAGCATTGACTTCAACTTTGATATGTTTATCATATGGCATCTCTGACATAATGTTAAATGTGTTTGCCCTATTAGTATAGTATGTTTAGATAAGGAAATACAAATTGTGTTCATCATCTATTGCTCTATAACAAATTGGACAAAACATAGCAGTTTGAAATAACAATTTTTTTATTATCTCACAGTTTCTGTGGGTCACGAATCAAGGTGGTGTAGCTGGGCATTTAAGGATCATGTGTCTCGTGACCCTGAAATGAAGGTAGTAGCCTGTATTGAGGTCATTTCAAGGCCAAAATGGAAAGAAGATGCATTTTCAATGATACGAACATGGCTTTTGGCAGGGCTCAGAAGATCCACTTTCAAACTCATTCATAGACTCTTGACAAGCCTCAGGTGCTCTCTGATACAAACCAGAGTTATTTTTCCTTGTCATATAGTCTTTCTTTTTTTTAAAATTTTTTTTAACGTTTATTTTTGAGACAGAGAGAGACAGAGCATGAATGGGGGAGGGACAGAGAGAGAGGGAGACACAGGATCGGAAGCAGGCTCCAGGCTCTGAGCCATCAGCCCAGAGTCTAACACGGGGCTCGAACTCACGGACCGCGAGATCGCGACCTGAGCTGAAGTCGGACGCCCAACCGGCTAAGCCACCCAGGCGCCCCAAGTCTTTCAAGAGGTCCTTGCCATATGGCCCCTGGCTTTCCCCAGACCAAAGACTCTACGAGAGAGTAAGAGAAGATGAGCAAGAAGGAAGCCACTGTCTTTTAAAAATCTAATTTCATAAGTAGCATCCCTTCATTTCTGCAGTAGCCTTCTTGTTAGAAGTAAGTCACTAGGTGTAACCCACACTCAAGGAGAGGGAATTACACAAATACATAAATGACAGGAGGTGGAGATCATTGAGATCCACTTTAGAAGCTGTGTCCCACAGTCCACCCTTTGGCCTCCAATGGTTCATGTCCCTCCCACAGATAAAAAATAAAAAGGCTCACTCTCTTTCAGAGTCCCCCAAATCTCATCCCATTACAATAAGTGAGAACATGCTAGATTATACTGCAGTAACAACTCTGAAATCTTGGTAACTTAAATAAAATAGAAAATAAAATACAGTTTTATTTCTCAGTCATACTGTATGTTTATCATAGGTTGGCTAAGGAATCTTCTTATGTTGTCCTCACTCAGAGAGTCTTCAAGATCAGTGGAGCTGGAGGGAGCAGTGAGGTGGGGTGATAATGACTCTTAAAGCCTTCTACATGGAAGTGACATGTGTTATTTGTGCTCAAATAGCAGAGGCACACTAATTTTAAGAGGTATATTTCTTCCATGTACCTGAAAAGAAGAGGAACAGAAATGTCAATGAACAGTCCAAAAAACTAACATAATGTGTAAAGTTATATATTTCACCTCTACCTAAGTACATACCAAAATGATTATGGGTCGAATTTTGATACATTTAACTCATTCCACGAATATTTACCAACTACTATTGGATACTAGGCTTATACAAAATGCTAAGAACTAAGCAGAAAAAAGAGCAGGTCTACCTTCTGGTTTCTCAATATAGTGGGCAAAGAGATAAATATACAGATAATTGCAAAGTAGAAATGATTGTACAATGTCATTTAAGGCATAGTAGAGGCATTTATGGAAGACTTGAAGTGAACAGGGAAGACGTCTTGGAGTAGATGAACTTTGATGAATTCTGATAGATATATAGACATAGACCAGGAGAAGAAAGCCAAGAAAGAAATTTTTCAATGTTTCTTTAATAAAATGAATTTATGATGATTATCTTCCAGGTCAAAAACCCTGATTCTTCTGCATCTGCAGTTAACTACTGCCTTAGCCTGATCAAGTAACTGGGCAACTGTGCACCTAGACTTCCTCATCTGTGAAATGAGAAGGTTTAATTAGATGTTGCCCAAGACCTCTTTCAGCTGTAAAATTCTATGATTATTCCTGGCTCTAGAGGATACTTTTTTCAAAAGCACTTTCTATACTATAATTATAAAATAATTACCCTATAAAGCAGTCACTAACTAAAACCATTCAGTAAACACCTATGGGAAATTCTCATATCTGAAAATTGTGTTTCCATCCCTTCTGAGACACAATATGTTCAGAATTGATCACAAAAAGAATAATAAGATGTAGTTTTAAATAGACTGGTATGAAGTTGCTCTTCATGGAAAACTTCTACTCTTGTGACATTTTTCGTCCACATTAATCGATCACCCTAAATATTTCTAATGATTCTCATATTTAAAGAGACTTTCTGTTTTATGTGGGTGTATTTTTGTATATTTGCTTGTGAAAAGACTCTGGTTCTCCCCTACACAGACACACACACACACACAATTTGTTTTGCACTGAAATTCTCTTGCCGGGTTGATTTGCACCCTTATAATTTGACAGAATACCATGCTCTTCATTTGACTCCCCAGTCCTTCATGAATCCTCCTACTTCCAGGGAAAATCCTTGTTGTGACAGTCCAGTCTTCACCTCTCACAGCACAGCTGTCTCTCTCCCACCATTTCACTGAACCCCAGATCAGAAGTCTTCCCTTTGCAAAACTTTTTCCCTGTCTCCTTTTTTACTGGTCTAATCTACTGGTATTTCGAAGCAAATACCCCTACCAAGTATTGATCAAGATTGATACACTAGGAACACATATATTTCAGGGGAGTATAATTGCTGCAACCACTTTGGAAAACAATTTGGCATTATCTACTGACGTTGAACATATGCCTACCAGATGATCCAGCAATTCCACTCCTCATTATGTACAACATGCGTACTAAGAAATATCTACAAGGATGTTTATTGCAACATCAATTGTAATTGCTCTAAACTGGAAATGACCTAATGCCCATCAGCTATAGAAGAGATATGTAAAGCATGGTATATTTAAATGTTATTTGACAAACTTTAACATGAATGAAACCAACAAACATAATGTTAAGTAAAGAAGTAATATGTAACATATGATTATATTGATATAATATTTAAGGCAGCTCTAAACTATAGGGCTAGAAATCGAGGTTATGCTTGTTTGCCTTGATGAAAAGGGAGAAATGGATTGAGAGGGACCATGGAGTTTCCGTAGAATGAGAAATGTTTTATATTTTGACCTGAGTAGTGGTCACCCTGGTGTTTACTTTTGTAAGATTCACATGATTCATTTTTTATGTACTTTCTTTCTTATAAGTGCATTGTACTTTGACTTAAAAAAAATTAAGAAGTATTTGGACTTACAAGAAGTTCAGCTTCTCTTTTTTTTAAACATCATGTAGAAACACACACACACAGTACAAAAAAACTCTTTATTTAGAGATGAAAGGCACAACTTATTGTGTGGGTATGGGTGTGATGTGTGGGTGTGTGGATAGATAGATAGGTGATAGATACATAGAAAGATAATGTGTTAATAGAGAGATAGTGGAACAGAATAAAAGCCCAGAAATAAAACCATAATTATATGGTTAATTAATATTCAACAAAGCAGGAAAGAATATGCAGTGGGAAGAAGATAGTCTCTTCAAAAATGGTGTTGGGAAAACTGAACAGCAACATCCAAAAGAACGAAACTGGACCACTGTCTTTTATCATACACTGAAATAAATTCAAAATGGATTAAGGTTCTAAAATTGAGATCTAAAACCATATAAATCCTAGAAGAGAACACAGGCAGTAATTCTCTTACATCAGCCATAACAACATCTTTCTAGATATGTCTCCTGAGGCCAGGAAAACAAAAGCAATAATAAGCTCTTAGGACTACATCAAAATAAAGAGCTTCTGCACAGAAAATGAAACAATCAACAAATCTAAAAGGCAGTCTACTGAATGGGAGAAGATATTTGCAAATGAGATATCTAATAAAGGATTAGTATCCGAAATATATAAAGAACTGATACAACTCAGCGCCCCAAAAAACAAATAATCCAATTAAAAAATGGGCCAAACATGTGAAGAGACATTTCTCCAAGGAGTACACCCAGATGACCAACAAACACAAAAAAACATGCTCAAACTCATCATTAAGGACATGCAAATTAAAACTACAATATGAGATATTACCTCACATCAGTCAGAATGGCTAAAATCAACAAGATAAGAAACAACAGGTGTTGGTGAGAATGTGGAGAAAAAGGAACCCTCATGCACCATTAGTAGGGAAGCAAACTGGGGAAACCACTGTGGAAAACAGTATGGAGTTTCCTCAAAACACTAAAAATAGAACTACCCTATCATCCAGTATTTGCACTTCTGGGTATTTATGCAAAGAATAAAAAAAAAAAAAACTATTCAAAAGGTGACATGCACCCATATGTTTATTGCAGCAGTATTTACAATAGCCAAATTATGAAGGCTGCCCAAATGTCCATAGATAGATGGATGGATAAAGAACATAAGGGAAGGGAAACAAAAATAATATAAAAACAGGGAGGGGGACAAAACATAAGAGACTCATAATTATGGAGAACAAATGGAGGGTTACTGGAAAGGGTGTGGGCTAAATGGTTAAGGGGCATTAAGGAATCTACTCCTGAAATCATTGTTGCGCTATAAGCTAACTAATTTGGATTTAAATTTAAAAAAAAATTTTTAATTAAAAAAAAGAAATGGTGTGTATGTATATACAATAAAATGTTATTCAGCCACAAAAAAAAAAGGAAATCTTGTCATTTGCAACAGTATGGATGGATCTAGAGAGTATAACGGTAAACAAAATAAGTCAGAAAAAGACCATGTGATTTCACTCATATATGGAATTTAAGAAACAAACAAAGGAAAAAAAGACACAAACCAAAAAACAGACTCTTGTCTATAAAGAACAGATGGTTACCAGGGAAGAGGTTGGGGCTGCTGGTGAAATAGGTGAAAGAAATTAAGAGTACACTTATCACTGTGATCACTGAGTAATGCATGAAAATGCCAAATCACTATATTGTACCTGAAACAAATATAACACTGTGTGTTGATTACATGGGAATGAAATTTTTAATAAATTAGATAGATAGATAGATGACAGATAGATAATTGATACATAGATGATGATTGCTGATAGATAGATGATAGATAGATAGATAGATGATAGACTGATAGATAGATAGATGATAGATGGTGGATAGATAGATGATAGATAGGAAAAGAAAGAAAGAAAGAAAGAAAGAAAGAAGAAAGAAAGAAAAAAGAGAATGAACAAAACAAAAAAGAGAAGGAAACACCAAGGGGAGGGAGGAAGGAAGGACAAAAGAAAGAAGCAAAGTTATGTAATTTTAGAGGGTCCAACATATTTGACAAAACAAAGCTTAAAAACCTACACTCATCTCTACTGGCTTCCTACTGCATGATCTGCACATGAACTGCACTGAAAATTTTACAAATCAGTTACATTTAGT
Organism: Panthera uncia; assembly: GCF_023721935.1. Classification (NCBI taxonomy): domain Eukaryota; kingdom Metazoa; phylum Chordata; class Mammalia; order Carnivora; family Felidae; genus Panthera; species Panthera uncia. The sequence continues at coordinate 85,192 of NW_026058514.1, forward strand.
TACTTCAAATTTTATTTTTCCTGGATGTTTGCTTATCTAGTGTTGCTTATCTAGTATAAATTTGAATATGTGAAAATGTGAGAACAAGGACTAAGGAGAAACATGTGCAAACAATTCTGAATGAAAGAGAAATAAAGCCTCTTAATGAAATCTCTTTAATATGTATTTGAAACTACTTTAAAAAGGCACTGTTGCTTGTGCTAATATAGAATCTGTTTTAAAATAACATGTATTTTGCCGGGGCGCCTGGGTGGCTTGGTCGGTTAAGCGTCCGACTTCGGCTCAGGTCATGATCTCGCGGTCCGTGAGTTCGAGCCCCGCGTCGGGCTCTGTGCTGACAGCTCAGAGCCTGGAGCCTTCTTCCGATTCTGTGTCTCCCTCTCTCTCTGACCCTACCCCATTCATGTTCTGTCTCTCTCTGTCTCAAAAGTGAATAAACGTTAAAAAAAAAAAAATAAAATAAAATAAAATAAAATAACATGTATTTTGATAATTATTATTTTGGGGGTGTTTTAGAATAAGGTTAGCAGCAGAAGAAACTTCATATGAAGTAAACTTTCTTTCCTAATTTAAATAGAATAGTAAATAGCATCACTATAGCATATACATTAAATTATAGTTTTTCTGTTGAAAGACCTTTTTTTAAGGTTTGAAGTACTTTAATTCAAATATTCTATTACGTATAACGGAGTCACGGGTCAGTAATGAAACTTGGAACTTTCACACTGCAACAGAAGCGATGCCATATAGCAAAGATAAAAATTCCAATGAGGAAGTCCAGAGTATGTGTTATGGGTCAGAATATAAAGCATACATGATTTGACTCCAGCTAACTCTATTTAAAAAAGAATATAAAAGATGATATCCTCCTGACGTAAATGAAGAGATCCACACAAAATGAAAGTCTATTTATGAGAGGTTTGTTATTTCTGTGGGGGGAAAACTGGGTTTATGACCAAAGTAAATGGAAACGTTCAAATCTTCTTAGAACCATTTTCCATGCACATCTGTAAATAATAAAACTGTATCAGACCAGATTATACTTCACCATATATGGTTCTGCTCTCAAAAGTTATTGACTTTAGCATTTACGGTTTCCCCAGCCACAACAATTAGTTGGAGCTTTAGCAGAAAGTATAGAAATGGGAGAAGTTGTACAACAGTTTTCTTCTTGTTTGTTTCACTCTCTCTCACACATCAAGTCTGTTCGTTGAGCTGGCTTGCATTTACTTATCTAAATCACTTGCTGAAAATCCATGTTGTTCTGCTTATAAGAATTCATGATCCATATTTTCCATCCATTTTTCAGAAACAAAATGGCGACTTCTTAGTAATTCACACTTTGAGCACAGTAGGAAGTTCAGTTGACTTAAACATTAAGCCGAACTGATAAAGATCTATAACTATATCTATGTCTATGTCTATGTCTATATCTGTATCTATATCAATGTCTATATCGATATAGAGATACATATAATTCTGTCTGGTGTTAAATCTTTCTGTTGTCTCTTCTACCTATATCAACAGGCTGGCATTTGTGCTCAGAAAGGACAGGTAGTTTTGTGATGTTCTGAGAAGCAGAAGTGTTGTCCTAATGTTTATGGAAACTTTAAGAAATGACTTCCCTTGGCAAATCCAATGTGTGTTTGACAGACACTGAAGAGACAAGTGCTTTGTGAAGGGAAATTATATATTAACGTTGATGCAAATGAACTACATACAAATTTGTTAAAGTTACTGTAAAATCTAGCCTAAAGGTGCCATTCAAAATAATCTAAATAAGTTGTGGAACAGAGCTTGAGGATTTTTCCCTCAGGTTAAAAGGCAGTTATATGTCTTGCAGAAAAAAGCTTTCTCTTAATTCTTCAGAAAGGAAGCAAGAAGGAATCATTTCCTCTATATTTTCCTTAACTTAAATAGGGCTGAAAGTAAAGATGTGCCTGAAAGTTAGGTTCTGCTAAACAGGACTAAATTTAACCAGCAAGTGGATGATAGTATAGAGACAGATGGGTGAAATTTATGAGGAGACCTTTTAGATGTGGCCTCAAACAGGTGGTTACCTAAAAGGAGTCAGTGTGTGTAGTGTTTCTGGCTGCAGGAGTAAGGGGGGTGAAGAAGAGATGTGTCGGCAATAAATACACGGAGACATGCTGACTGAGACTTGATAATGCTCGTCAGATGTCTCTATTTTTGTCTAAACTACAAAAGCTATTTCATTGTACTTTGAGAAGAGCAGAAGGTCTTCAGTTCTGTGATTGGTTATTGTTTTGAAAAGGAAAGAAAATTACCTTTCATTTTCTCTCCACTGGTATTAAATCCCCAGTAGAGATTCGAAGGATGTTCCAAGTCACTGCAACTATCTCAAGGAGCTTTTGAGTCCGTTACTTCTGACTAAGGTTTTGTAATGCTCTCACCCTTGTAGCAAAAACTGCAAATAGAAGCTTAAGAAAGCAGTTTTGCAAAAGCGTTTTGATGTTTCCACTTGCTTTGATCTCCTAAGCAAAATCAAATTTTACCTTTAAGGTATTTACCAAAAGGTATTTTGAAGCCTGTGCTAAATGAAGCCTTGCATTTCCCACCAAAGGAATAACTGTATTTAGAGTGTTTCTTATGAAATTTTCATGGTACATTTTATTGTAAGATTCAAGTTATTAAAAAATATAGAGATGGTAATTATGTGGTATATACTGCGTCAAGGACTCAGCTAAAACCTGAAACATGACAAAACCGGTTGCTGTGGGGGTACTAGAGTTTACAACCTAATGGGAGAGATGAAACAAATTGAACAGTCACAATTTGGTAGGCTAAGTGCTATAACAAACACCCAACAATTTATTGGCATAAAGAACTGAAATTTAATTCTCATTTACATAAAACTCCAATGCCAATAGATGATCGTAGTCAGGGTGGGATGAGGGATGATCATCTTTGTAACTGTCTAGTGTCAATAGACTTTATTAGCAGGAATGAAGGGTGATTCTGAGATCTGTGGCTTAAGGACCAATCTCTTTCTGTCTTATGGATCATTCCTCCTGTAAGTCAACAGGAATTCTACCTATGAATAGGAAACCTTGAATGAAGAATAATGTATGAGATGGTTTTAAGACCAGGCCTGATAGTGCCTTGATTTATATCTAGCTGTATTCCACTGTGAAGAATTCAGTCACATGGTATTATCTATCTGCAAAATTTAATGTGGCTCTGTACCTGGAGGGAAAAAAAATGGTTTGGTGAATGAACGCCTAGCTAGTTTCTGTGACACAAGGTAATGTACTAATGAAGTACACAGAACTGTTGGAGCATCTAGGAAATATATCTAAGCAAAGCTTGGAGGGGGCAGGATGTCAAGGAAGGGTTTCTACATGGGATAATAACTTCCTTGGGAACTGAAGGCGGAATAAGAGTTGAACACACAAAAGAGTTGAGAAGCCAGTGGTTTAGACAGAAGGAAGCAATTATGCAAAACAAACAAGAATCATTAGGATAGTCTTTAAAACATAAAATGATCCTATTGAGAAATTAAGATAAATTGACTTTTTAATTTGCTTTAGGGATCTGGATTTTAAAAAAATTAATAATTGAGATTCTTTGACATAGATGTAATACTTATAAGTTTTAGAATCCTTCATGCTAGATTGTCCTAGGGTGAGTACGACAGACAAGGATTTGCTTTAGCTTGGCTGCCAGTGTTCAACAATCTAGGTGGCATCCAACCCATAAACACCTAAGGATGGACATTTTGAAATGATCTATGTAATTTCAAGAAGCAACAAACTAAGAAACTCAGTAAACTTGATGAACTAGTTACTGCAAAAAGGTGGTCTTGCCACTTTATGTTAGACATGCTAGTCTCAATTCAAAATATTAAGGAAGAGTCACTATTTCCTGCTTTACAGCATATGGACAAAAAAAGTTTCATGTTAATTTTTGACATTTCATTATTTCAATTAAATACTTTATCACATAAAATTGATACCAGCTTCTCATTTACCCTCTTGGTTTTTCTCCTCTCTGTCTGAAACTACCTTAAAAACACAATGGTAGAAATACAATATCTGAAAGACAATTTAGAGTTTGAAATATTGTTTTTAAGATTATTTTGTTTTATGTCTTGTTAATTAGGTTTTGAATCTCTTGAGGCCAGGGACTGTGTCTGAAAATACCTATAGTGGCTGACACAAGGTAAGTCTGCAACACATCTTGACCTTTCTTTCCCTTCTTTGGATTCTGATACCTGATATAGTACCTACTATATAGTTAGCACTTAACAAATACTGATTAAAATGAATGCATGGAAGGAATACTCAAACATTGTGTTCTATTTACCTCATATTCCTCTTATAAAATATGATAATACTAAATCATTCTCTACTATGGATAACCAGTTTCTTTTATCAATTAGACTCAAAACAATGAGACAACAAAGAAATAATCTGTCAATGGATTTATTTTTCAGTTCTGAATCATGGATGATGTTAGTCATGAATGTGTGGGAAACCTAACAATGGGTTAAAGTTTTGAACTGGAGCAGCAGATGCCTATAGATTTAAATGTTGATTGAATTTAGCTGCTGCTGCTATGAAATTATTAGCCCTCGGCGGTGGTCTCGCCTACATACTTTATTTTGGTTCTTCTGGAAGCTACAAAGCTATTTATTGTTAATGAGGGAATAAAGTAAGAAAACAGATTAGCAAATAGATTAGCAAAATTTTAAATGTCTAATCTCTGTTAAACAATAACAGGTTATAATATGATGCATTTAGTATCTCAGTATTTTGCAAAAAAATTTTTGCTATTAACATAACTTTGTTACCTTACATATCCTGTCTCTAATATAAACATTTCATCTATTATAACAGTACTTTTTTTGATAAAATTCTTTACCAAGTACATTTTTCTTGCCCATTGCAGCTTAATATTTTGCTTCTAATCTTAAAATGATAATTCTCTGAAATAAATCATTCCTATGCTGTCTTTAAAATATTTGATCTGTTGGCTTACCATTTAAAAGTATTATCCTATTGGGGCACCTGGGTGGCTCAGTCGGTTGAGCGTCCGACTTCGGCTCAGGTCATGATCTTGTGGTCCGTGAGTTCGAGCCCCGCATCAGGCTCTGTGCTGACGGCTCAGAGCCTGGAGCCTGCTTCGGATTCTGTGTCTCCTTCTCTCTCTGACCCTCCCCTGTTCATGCTCTGTCTCTCTCTGTCTCAAAAATAAATAAACATTTAAAAATAAATTAAAAAAAAAGTATTATCCTGTATAAACCTGCGATGAATTAGACAATAACCTCAAATGATTTTTAATTGATGTTTCAAAATACAAATTTTGTAAATAAAATTTACAAAGCTTAAAAGTTACTTAGCATGCTTAAATACTCTTAACTACTAAAATTTTTAAATTTTTAAATTTCCAGCTCCAAGGAAAGAATACCACCTCCCAAATTCTATGTTAACTTTATTTTTGAATTGATGTTTCTTACAATTCTAAGAAAAAAGGATATATGAATTTATAGAAAATGTACACAACGGTCCTTCAGAAACCAAGATATGATTGAGGTCAAATTAGATGGCCATTAAACAAACAAGAGAGATGGAGGCGTGCCTGGGGGGCTCAGTCTGTTAAGTGTCCGACTTTAGCTCTAGTCATGATCTCATGGTTCCTGAGTTCGAGACCCACATCAGGCTCTGCTCTTGCAGTGCCAAGTCTGCTTGGGATTCCCTGTCTGTCCTTCTTTCCCTCCCTCTCTGTCCCTTTCCTGCTTGTGTGCTCTTTCTCTCTCTCTCTCTCTCTCTCTCGAGAGAGAGAGAGAGAGATACAGGGGTTGCAATAAATTTATTACAGGCTCTCAGCCTGTTTCCCTTTTAGTTCCTCATTGTTTCTACTTTATATTTTAACATTCAGCTCACCTTCACCATACAGCTTCCTTGAAAACCCCGTCAAAATGTTGCCGTCTTCTGAACTCCTGTGTTTTTGCTCATGACATGACTCTCATGATATTAATCATTCTGCTTTATGGTTCAGCAATTTGTATAGAATCACTTTCTATTTTCTGAGCACATTATATTCCAGAGTAAGTTTAAAAACCAGTTGTTTGGGAATCCAAAGTACCTATTCCCATAGAACTGACAATAGAAATGATATTCCTATTTTCTTTTAAGTTCTATCTCTGATCTAGTGTCAATAGAAATATTTCAAACATATTTCCATTTATGATATTGCTTCTTCAGAACAAATCAATTCTATTATAAGTGGTAAATTGCATGGGTTCTAAACATGGACTTGCCTAAATTTGCTGCTATTTGCTGGTTGTTTGATTTTAGGCAAATTATTCAATTGTGTGTTTGAGATTTCTCATCTGTAAAAGGGAGATAATAATTGTACCACTTCCTAGACTATTGTGAATATTAAATAAGTTTTATATGAAAAGTCCTTCTAAACAGCGGCTGACATATATAGCAGGGGATATGTAGGGTAGTCTGTAAATATTACAACTATTCTTTTCATTGAAACTTGGAGTATCAGGAACTTATCTGTCCATATACAGGCATGTTTAAAAGGTGAAATATGAAATGTATTTTAGAATTTCACCTTCTTCAGACAGGAAAGATGAATAAGAGAACACAGTCTCCCATGCCTGTATTTTCAGGTTGAGTAGGAATGGGAACAAAATAGTGTAACTATCTCCTTCTCATCACAGAAATGAACTGAAAGTAAAAATAACAGTGATTGTTGTTGATACTACTTACTGAGCTCATAAGATGTGCCAAGCATATAGTGAAGGGCTTTACCTGGTATCCTCATATCTTCCGGTTACAGGTAAAGAAACTGGGGTCAAGGAACAAAGATCTCTAATAAGAGTTAGAACAAGAATCCAAACCCCAACCTCTCTGATTTTAAAGTTTACAATATTTCCACTCCACCAAAGACAGTGGTATGAGGCAGGGACAAAAGTATTTTTCAGATTAATATTTACTCATTTTAATGTCTTTTAAGAAGCTATTCCGCCAGTTAACAAACCTATCTAGTTCTTTCTAACCCTGCCTTCTTCAGACTGTCTACAAAAATATAAGACATTTTGTCAAACAATTGGGTCAGGCCCAGAACACTTTATTTATGGCATTACATTTGATCAATATTTCCCAAACTGTCTTCTCCATTTTTCTGAGATCACCAGCTCACTAGTAGTGCTTTAGGGCATTACATTAGAAATTCTTCTTTCCCTCTGTAGTCCATAGTCCATGAATGTTATATCATCAGTCTTGAAAGCAGGCAACTAACTCTAACATATAAAATACTGAACTTTTTAATTTTGCCAAACAAAAAACAGATTTCTTACTTAATGTATCCTTTATCCTTTAAATGTATTTAACCTTTATTTTTGATATGCATAATAATCTCATATCTTGTACATACCTCATTTACTCTTCATAGTAAACCTCTAAAGACTATACTTGAATTATTTCCATGTTAGGATAGGGACCTGAGAACTAGAAAAACTAGATATCTTGCCCAAAGTGACACAAGTAGTAGTAGTATCAGAATTTGAACCCAGGTGGAACTTCAGAGACAACAGTCGCCACTATGTTTTGAGACTGCTTTGAATTGAGACACCCGAAATAAATAGCAAAAGCATGAGCCTTACACTCTCTTGGCAGTTTCTCTAAGTGTCTAGTTTGGAGATTTTTGAAAGAAAGGTCTACACCTTGTTACTCATCTTCCTACTCCTTACAATGTTTAAAAGAGTGCCCTGACACCATGGACACTTTATAAATGACTGCTTGAGGATATCATGGGATATCAAAGATACCGTTCATGATGAACATAATTTTCTCAAATTAAAGTCTCAAAATATTTTACCTTGTGTTCATTGACAAAATTTGGACAAATTGGTTAAATGAGCTTTCTTTTTCATGTATTGTCACTGTAACTTCTCATAATTGGATCAAGCTAATGCTAGCTAGAAACTGTTAAACTGTCTGAATTTGGAAATCCACAAATATGTAGGGTGAACATAATATTATTGTGGGTTCTACAGCCAAGTGCTCAGCTTATTTTGGCAAGTGTAATTTAGTTTTTTGTGAATGATAACATTTGATTATATGCTGTGCAGTATCATGTTTTAGTATAAGGACAAATGCCAATGCCTATAAATATCTTCACATAATTAAAATAACCTTCTGGAACTTTAGTTAACTCTTAGAGTTTCATCAATTAAGAAAGTCAGAAATACTAAGCCTTCTTTGGGTGATTTTGGAATTGTTCACAAAGTTCTGACTAGCACTATTTTGGAGAAATAAGGCAGATCTGCAAAGTAAGTCATCCCATTAAATGAGTCAGGCTTTAGTTATTTTTAGTAAAGGAGTAATCTGTGTTACATATAGCCTGGACATATACAGATCTGTATTAGAGATTTTTGATTACAGTATAAATTTGCCAATCCCAGGTAAAAAACAAGTTAATTTGATTAAGCAAAGTTAATTGTGTATGCAGACTGTATGGCCAGAAGAAGAATGCTCAGCAGGAAGTTCTTTGAGCATTTCTGCTTGAGAGAGTTACATTTTTGCATTCAGGGGTAGTAACCAAAACTTTAATAGACTCCAAGCCATGTTTGTACATGACAAATTTACACCCAGAGAGATCAATGACCTGTCCAAGACCAAAAAGATGTTTGGTAGTATGTCTGTGAATCAGATTTTTTTTTTTTTTTTTACTCTGCATTTAAGCCCATATTATCATTCAGTAGAAACAAGAAATTCAAGACATAAAGACTAAGGAAGGTCACATATTCAATATCATACTCTATAGGAAACTTCCCCGTAACACACAATCAGCCAGTCTGTGATTTGAACTATAGTATTAACCTCACTTTCATTATTGGGCAGCTCTAATTCCAAGACAGTTCTTCCTTAAATTGACACAAAATCGACCTGCTTTTATGTCTATCCACTGTCTTCTATTTTCTATGGGAAATATCCATAGCTCCTTCAACCATTCCTTTTATGACATGAGTTTCAGATGTTCATGGTCCGACGCCTCCTCTCCACACATCAATACTATGTTTCATGTTTCAAGTAGATATCTAGAATTAAACACAATGTGACCAAAGGTATCTACAGATTACCTTCAGCATGAGGAAAGGCTACTATCTCTTGATCTTACCACTGTACTTGTAGAATTTTAAATTAACCTCACCTTTTGTATATTTCAATTTCCCTTGTAAAACAATTAAAGCCTAAAGGATTTTTTTTTTCACATGGACTACTATAAATCTTATGTTGATTTTTACATTAGTTTGTTATTTTTATCATTTTAGGTCAATATTGACAGGATTAAACATAACAATTCACTGTTAACATCACCATAATCAAAAAGACTACCTATCAGTCTGGATTGAGTTTCTCAAGAAAGTCATGATGATTAAAAAATAAAGAAAGAAAAAAGAATTTAAGTCTAATTTCAGTTCATAATGACACAAAAATAAAACAGTATAAAATGAATTATAAGATAGTTATATTATGTAATTATGTCTTTCTCTCTAAGAATACTATATATGACCTAGTCTTGGCCATAATCATCAATTTGCTTCTAAAAAGAGAAGTTAAAAAACAATTAGGTTTCCTTAATTTTTCTCTGAACTTTAAACTGCTTTTAAGAAAATAAAGTTTTTCTCAATTCAAAAAGAGAGAAAGAAAAAAAGAAAGAAAGAAAGAGAAAATCTTGACTTACAAAAAAACCTTTTTAATTAGAATTAGAGTGGACATATATATAGACAGATACAGATATAGATGATGTAGAAATAGAGAGAGAGAGAGATGTATAGAGATAGATAGATGATAGATAGATAGATAGATAGATATGCAGATAGATACATAGATAGATAGATAGAATAGATATAGGTATATATCTCCTGTATGTATATATATCCAAACTAAGGATATATTTTGACAACCTAATTATCTAGAATAAAATTCCATTAGCATGTATATTTTTAAATCTGTCTGCCCTTAGTTAAGTGATCAAGTTGGAAATCACTGGCTACATCCAAATTAACTGAGAACTGAATGGTTCTTAGTGGGGGAATAGAGCTACAAATAGAGGTTGGCCTTTTTTTGAAATGTATTTTGCTTGTTTGTTTTGAAATTTTATTTAAATTCCAGTTAGTTAACATGCAATGTAATATTAGTTGCAGGAGTACAATTTATGATTCATCACTTACATATAACACCCAGACATCACAATAAGTGCCCTCCTTAATACCCATTTGCTAATTTAAATAGAGGCTGACTTCTAACTCCTCCTGAGTGACCTTAATGGTCAAATCATCCAAGATTATGTTCATACAAAGGTAGACTCCACTGTTGAGAAATAAATGACTTAATAAATAAGCTTAAAAATGTCAATCAAATTCAGTTATAGGTGGAATGCAGAGCCAAAACTACTGGACTAGTATTTTAAGAAACTTCTTAGGTGTCAAATCCTTAAGTGTCCATATTTATCTGCCTCATTCTCTTCCACTATTTCCCAGTTACAGGTTATGGAAAGATGGGGGATGAAATATGAAAGTAGCAATCTGAGATTATCTGAAACATTAAATGTTGGCGCTTGGTAGCTGGATCTGCTGTCCAAAGGGAAGGGCTTGGAGACTCAGCTATAATAAATCACCCAGAAACTGAGTTCAAGAATGATATCTAAAAGGTTATGCTTTTGTTATTTTGTTTTGTTTTGTTTGTTTTGAGATCTCCAGAATTTGGGAACTAAGCTATACCCACTGCATTTGTCTCTGCATTTGTAAGTAATGTGAGTTTTTGCTAATATATGAACAATTTCTTATATATTCAGCAGGATAAAGTTAAGAGTGCTTAGGATGGGCTGGCTGTGTTAAACATGGAGAGAGTTGCATAGATTAGGGAAAATACATAGGAGGGGAAGTTATAAAACGGGGTCACACAGGGAGGACAGTGCTCCTCAAGAAAGGCAGTAACTTTCTGGGTCCTATACTTGTAGGAATTTTTAAGATTATTTTTGTACATTTAATAAACATGCCTTGTATAATCTTATGTATTACATTAGCAAAGATTTTAGGGATTAATTACTCTTGTGGTGATGGTGCAGAACTAGATATTTTTTTTGAATTTCATGTTCTGTATAAATCTTAAGCGCATGAAATAGTTCCAAACTTAAAAAAAAAAGAGAGAGAGAGAGAGAAACTTCTGAATCTGATCCCAGATTTTCTTATTCAGAATCACATTTTTGTATCATGTTTAAAATATCAGAAATCATCTGAAGTTATTGAATGGAATTATGAAATCTTCTATAAAATATCTTCTGTTGAAAACAGTTGTCTATAATTTGCTTAAGATCCTCATATTACTGCAATTTAAAACCATACTTATGCCAAGAGAGGATTGTGTATATATAATATTTTCTCCTCAATCACAAGGTTTATGCTAGTGAAAATCCTTGAGGCAGATAAATTTACACATTAGGAATATATAACTTATAAGGTTATATTTGCACCAATGAAAGTCTATATAAATAATTTTACCTTGATGAAAAGTAGATAAACATAATAAATAAATACGTTCATTAGGATAATAAATAATGATGCATAATTATTATAATTTGTATATCTTAAATGAGTAATTGTGGGTATGCACAAAATCCTATTTTCATTCATCTATTCATTAAATATTTATTAACCAGTCATTACTCTAGATGGTAGAGAAGGGTAAAGATGAAAAAAAGATAGTTGTTTTCAAGGGGTCAACAATCTATTAAATGGAGACAACATAAAAGCAAGTAAGTGAAACAACATTTTGTAGAACTATTTATTTACTTTTAATTATTTTAATGGTTTTGTTTTGTTTTGAGAGAGAGAGAGAGAGAAGAGTGTGAGCAGGGGAAGGTAGAAAGAAAGGGAGACAGAATCCGAAGTAAGCTCCAGGCTCTGAGCTGTCAACACAGAGCCCAATGTGGGCTCAAACCCACAGACTGTGAGATCATGACTTGAGCTTAAATCAGACACTTAACTAGCTGAACCACCCAGGTACCTCTTGTAATACCTTTTAATGCAGAAGCTTGGATAAGCTAATATAAATGCCTACAGATAGAGTTCCTACAGTAGGCCAGATGTTCCAGATGCTGGTCATACAACATTGAACAAAAACACATACATTAGAGTAGGAGAGGCAGATGGTAAAGAGAAACAGGTATAGAGTATATTAGATAGTGATAAGCAGGGGAATTTATAATATTTCACAGCCAGTGAAAATGGGTCCCCTCATCGAATAGACACTCGGCCACCCAGATTAAAGGTTCTTCCCACCAACTGAACATCAGATTTGAATTAGTACTAATAGGAAAAATGCAATAGGAAAGGAAAATTAAAATATCAGGTAGGGGATATATTGAAATTTTAGAAATTTTGAACTGAGAGATGACTTTTTAAAATTATTTTTTTAACATTTATTTTTGACAGAGAGAGAGTGAGCGAGCGAGCATGAGTTGGGGAGGGCTAGAGAGAGGAGGAGACACAGAATCTGAAGCAGGCTCCAGGCTCTGAGCTATCAACACAGAACCCACTGCTGGGCTCGATCCCATGAAGTGTGAAATCATGACCTGAGCCGAATTTGGACAACTAACTGACTAAACCACCCAGGTGCCCCAAGAAAGATGACTTTTTTTAATGTTTGCTTAATTTTGAGAGGGAGAGAGAGAGTAAGTGGGGGAAGGGCAGAGAGAGAGGGAGAGAGAATCTGAAGCAGGCTCCATGTCCTACGCTATCAGCACAGAGCTCGACATAGGGCTCAAACTCAGGAGCCAAGAGATCATGACTGAATTGAAGTCAGATGTTTAACCAACTGAGCCACCCAGGTGCCCCAGAGAGATGCTTTTTTTTTAATGACTTTGAATTGTGATTTTATTATTTGTGTATTTATTTATTTTAACATTTATTTATTTATTTATTTATTTATTTGTTATTTTTATTTTTTTAATTTACATCCAAATTAGTTAGCATATAGTGCAACAATGATTTCAGGAGTAGATTCCTTAGTGCCCCTTACCCATTTAGGCAGATAGATGACTTTTAAGCAAAATTCTTAAGAAAGTAAAAAGTTAATCCTGTAGATCACAGAGGAAGGCCATTCTAGAGGAAGGAAATAGCAAGTACAAAGACCATGACGAGGAAACTTATCTAAAGCAAGAAGGCCATTGTGGCTGGAGTGCCCAGTACAAACAAAGATAAGAAGAGAACTTTGCAGCTCCTAGTAAGAGCTTTGACTTCTATCCTAAATGAGATGACATCTCACTGAAGGTTTTGAATAGATGACTAACATGACTGTTCATATATTTTAAGAGAATCCCTCAGGCTTCTTGGTTGATAATTGATTAATGGGCGCAAGAGCAACGATAGGTGTACTAAAGGGGCTGTTGCAATTATGCAGGCACAAGGTAGATCAAGTTATGAATTTGGGAGTGGAGAAAGTGGTTAAAATCTGGATAGGCATTGCTTTGAAGGTAAAGCTACCTGGTTTTTCAGACAAACCAGATGTAGGTTGTGGGAAAGAGGGGCAAAGAATGACATGGACCACCCCCCCCCCAAAAATAGCTGTCTACATGCCAAACCCTTTGCTAATGCCTAAAGCACATAAAGGGGAGTAGGACAGACATAGTCCATCTAGCATGGATAGTCAATTAAAAAACAATTGTAGGAGAGTGTAAATAGTCTTCACATATGGGAAGCACAAGAGTTCATAATAAGGATGCTTAATCTACCAAATAGGTAAGGGACAATTTCTATAGGAATGAAAATAATGTGAGTCTAAGGATTAATCAAATTTATATTCAGGTGAAAAGAGGGTATGGGGGAGAAGGAAAATTAGTTACATTTGAGTATGGGATCCCAAGCACTTTAGATTTACTAATATCTTATTAATGACTTTATTGCTATGTCTTCTTAAGGTTAGTATATTCTTAGCAAACCATTTCTTGCCACTGGCAGTAAGTTGGTTCAAAGGCTATATTCTTATGCATTGCTTCTTTCAAAGAATATTCATGAACAACCCATTTATACTAGGGTCTCTGTGCTAATTGCTGAGGACTGTACTGGGATGAATTATATTTGGATCCTTCCCAAAAGGAGCAAAGACCATAGTTTAATTTCCTTTGTGACCACCTTAAGTAATTGAGTCCATTAAGGTATGCATTTCTTTTTTTTAAGTTGCTAGTATACTACATTTGTAGTATCATACACGGTGTGAGTTACCTGAATTACTAACTACTCAACAGACCTCCTTTAAAAGGCATGCTGCTTGTTTTCCCACCATCCTCAAGTATCCTTAGCACCTATTAAACAGTATAGCCTATAATAATATTTTTCAGTGAATATGTCAAATTCTCAACTCTAACTTTGTTTTTTGCTATATATCATTGAAACATGAAGAATTACTATATCTTTATATTTTTAAGATTTTTTAATGAAATTTTTAAAAATAGAATATGCCATGGGGCGCCTGGGTGGCTCGGTCGGTTAAGCGTCCGACTTCGGCTCAGGTCATGATCTCGCGGTCCGTGAGTTCGAGCCCCGCGTTAGGCTCTGTGCTGACAGCTCAGAGCCTGGAGCCTGTTTCAGATTCTGTGTCTCTCTCTCTCTGACCCTCCCCCGTTCATGCTCTGTCTCTCTCTGTCTCAAAAATAAATAAACGTTAAAAAAAAAATAGAATATGCCAAAAAGCTCTTATGTCATTGCTTCTATTAAGGATTTTTCATATATGTATATGTAGTCATTAATAATTTTGAACTTAGTATCACTTAGGGAAGAGTAATTTTCTTCTAATTTACATGTATACTTTCAATCTTTCTCCTCTTTTTGATATCAATTACTTCCACAAAATTCTAATTCCCATCAGCATATTTGACCTTGCTTTTCACATATTCACAATTTCCCCTATTTATAAACTTCCCTTTAGCACTCTTGTCTAAACATTGATTTTAAAGCTATTAAGTTTAGGATGCCTAGAATCACTTTCCTCTTTTTTTTTTTTTTTTTTTTGTGAGCATTTCCTTTACTTGAGGAAAAAAAGTTTTCTTTCTAATTCTCTGTGAAATCAGGTATAATTCTATTCATATGGAGAAGAAATACCAATAATTATTATAAATACATTTTAATGTGAATATTATTTTATAATCAGAGTCACTCCATGCCACACCAATTTTTGCCTCAGATTTTGTAGGAAAAAGGAATTGATCTGGCAGCAAACAAATGCAAAGTTATGGATCTGTGAAAGTTATTAACCTCTCAATGCCCCATTTAGCTTTTCCCATTCCACAAGAATCAATGGTAAACACACCCATCCATTTTATGTTCCTCATTAAAGCAGAGAGTTAACAAGAAATGAGAGCCTGTTGTTTTGTCTTTCAACTTGGTAATGTTTATATTATTCTAAGAAGATAGGACTGCTTCCCTGGTGGTGCCACAATATGGCAGATACTTTTTAAGCTTCCCTGGACAGCTGTACCTATGATGTAGTGGAACCCATAATCCACTTTAAGTTCTGCTTGATTTGAAAGTACCAGTCACGACACTTCTCTCTTGAATGGACTTAATTCCACAGATCCAAATGCTGTCTCATTGTTATTCTAGACCATCCTTCTTCCCTCTTATTCTCATCCTCCGGTCACTTGTTTTAAGAATTTTCGAAGTCTGAAGTTGAGAAACGATGAATTCCTGCCTTATTCTTTTCTTATTTCTTTCTCTAGGTTGAAGAGAGACTATAAATAAGTGCATATTCTTTATATTTAGTATATTCCATTTTGTCAAATTGCCTTTCCAAAGCTTTTTGTTTTCTGAGCATCCACTTAACTATAGCAGTGAAACAGTGAAACTGCCTGTTGCCTTCCATTGAAAATTAGATTCTGGCCCTAAGCCAGGCTGCTTGAGCCAGCACTAATATAATTCACAACTGGAAGAAGACAATCAATTAATCAATACTATAATTTGGAACTGACCATGGTAGTAACACTCACAGCTATTAGACTCAACTGACTGACACCAGTTAGGATTAATGAGGTAGCAAGAGCAGGCAAACCAAAGATTCATTTAAAGATTTTTCCCTCTAAAATCAAACCACCCACTCTATTTTGTTATTTTTTCTTATTTAGTGATGCCAGTGAAAGCTAATGTAAATAAGAATTTGAAGGACAAAGAATCTTACCCATTACAGTGATTTTGAACAAGAACTTTAATGAACCAATTAGGTAAGGACTGTAGAAAAACAATTCAGTTCAATGTTAAACTCTTCTGAAAATCTAAAAACATGACTAAAACTGCTTCTGATGTTACTGGGGCATTACTTGAAGCAATCTTATATGGACAGAGATTGGTATATTTACTAATTGGATAAATAAATAACCACGTACTTTAATGTTTCTTTATTTAATTTGAAAGGGAGAGAGAGAGAGCATGAGGAAGGGAGTGGGAGAGAGAGAGAGAGAGAGAGAGAGAGAGAGAACACCAAGCAGGCTCCATGCTGTCTGCACAAAGCCCAACAAAGGACTCCAACCCACAAATTGTGAGATCATGATGGGAGCTGAAATCAAGAGTCAAATGCTTAACCAACTGAGTCTCCCAGGGACCCAAATGACCACCTTTTAAACTGCAAAACTTTAAAATACTTTCCAGAATTGTGTCAGGTTCTGTGCTGGCAGCTCAGAGCCTGGAGCCTGCTTCCAATCTGTGCCTCCCTCTCTCTCTGCCCCTCCCCAACTCATGCTCGCACTCTCTCTCTCTCTCTCAAAAATAAATAAAAATTTTTAAAAACTTTAAATAGTTTCCAGAAAACACTTATAATTTAATATTTCACTCATGCAATAAAATAATTACATAAAAATATAAAAATACATAAGATCTATGGTGCTCACAAAATGACAAATCCTAGTTAACTCACCCCGCCTATTTCTAGGACTTTCTAGCCTTTTCAAATATTGCAGTTTTTTTGTTTTTTTGTTTTTTTGACAAGACAAGGGTTTCCCCAAAGCCACTAGCTGAACATTTATAATGATATATCATTAAGCCAACCAGGAAGTTTGTGTCTTTGTTGTTGTTGTTGTTTCAGTTTTGTTTTTTTTTTTTTTTGGGGGGGGGGGGGGTTTGGGCATAACTAGGTTCTGAGCCATCAGACTACAGATAAGTTTCAGAATGTGTCTAATATGAGATTTCAAAAGCCAACCCAGGGGACTTAAGCATGATAATGGATTTTTATTTTTCAACTAGAAGGCAAAATACAAAAGAATTTCTGTTAAATCTGGCAGAAAACAAAAAAGAAGAGTAACACAGCTGCACATTTTATACCACCATATATTTGAGGAGTAGGATGTGACTAGCAACATAACAAATTCCATATAGAGAGACTGTCTTTAAAACCAGGGCTTACCTTCATTTTTTTTTTAAATTGGAAAAATCAGTATGAAATTATAGCAATTAATCTCTTAATTGTAGCATGGCAAATTAAAGCAAAGTACTTGGAATAAACTCTTGGTATTTATATTTTCTTTCCAAATACTTGCTATATATTAATAACCAAAAGGGCACTGAAAATGTAAAAGTCCTCTTAGTATTGAGTCAGAAACACTGAATTTATAATCTTTAATATGGTTTAGAGTTGGTTAGAAGTCAAGATAGAATTCTTTCTAGTGTGACCTTTTTATATATCACCTTTGGTGTCTTTTTGAAACCTATAAAATAAAATTTTAGAAATATTATTAAGGTTTTGGATGATAGTATTTAAGGAAAAAAAAGAAGGGCTAAGATAGTTCCTAAGAAAATACTGTATTAGACAAAACAGACTCATTAAATTAGAAAGTCAATGTGATTTTATCCATATTTATTTCCACTGATATGGATTTACATATATACATATATATATATGTATGTATACAGCACTCATGCAATGGTTGTTTCTGTAATAAAATCATATATTCTAATTAAGTGGCATTTCATGAAATGAAGAACACATGTCCAATTGA
Source organism: Panthera uncia (assembly GCF_023721935.1). NCBI lineage: Eukaryota > Metazoa > Chordata > Mammalia > Carnivora > Felidae > Panthera > Panthera uncia. The sequence continues at coordinate 103,216 of NW_026058514.1, forward strand.
ATAATCTTTTTTTATTATAGAGAAACACAAGAAAACTTAAATTTTCATTCTACTTGCCTACACAAAATCAATAAAGAAATAAAAATTCAATAAAGCTTGGGGCGCCTGGGTGGCTCAGTCGGTTAAGCGTCCGACTTCGGCTCAGGTCACGATCTTGCGGTATGTGAGTTCGAGCCCCGCGTCGGGCTCTGTGCTGACTGCTCAGAGCCTAGAGCCTGTTTCAGATTCTGTGTCTCCCTCTCTCTCTGACCCTCCCCCATTCATGCTCTGTCTCTCTCTGTCTCAAAAATAAATAAACGTTAAAAAAAAATTTAAAAAAAAATCAATAAAACTTAAGTTTACTTTTAAAATGTAGTACTTAATGCTTTTAATAGATAAATGGTTTTTGATCTTAATGCAACTTCACCCTCTAGTAAATACATTGCTGTCATCCTGTCAGAAAAATAAGGTATATAGTTTAAAATGAATTACTGTATTTTGTATGCGTTAGTCTTTTTTCTGTTAAGATAATAAACTAATCCTTCTAAACTTTACAAAGTTGAAAAAATATATATGGAGGTGTCTCATCAAAACAAAACAAAATATTCAAGTCAGTGCACAAGAAAAAACCCACATTTTTTAAGTTTCTTGTTTACTTCCTCCTTTATTTCTTTATATTTAACTTCATTTAAAACAAAAACACTTTGAACCAGCTTTCAAAAAATAGTGTATAATATAATGGCATATTTCGTTTTATTTTACTTCGATGACTTTTTATTCCAAAAGTAACTAAGACACCTTTTGATGATCCATGTAATACAGTAAAATAAAATAAATTTAAAATTGTTAAAAATATAAAGGAAAGACAATGATAAAGATAAGAAACTAAGGTAAAATATGAGAGATAAAAATAATGGATAAAAGTTAAAAAGTTACTTTTGTACTTTTAAGAAACAGGAGGATAATAAACTATGCAACAGTATTTTATACAGGGTCTTATATAAAGGAAAATGCCAATCTAAGCTTTCTGGGGCAAGGGTCAGTAACCTTTTTCTCTAAAGAGCCATACTGTAAATATTTTATAACTTGTAGGCTGTACAGACTCCACGGCAACTGGTCAGCTCTGCCATTTTATATGAAAATAGTCATATACAAAACATAATGAATGGACATGGCTGTATAATAAAACTGTTTATAGAAACAGGCAGTGGAGCAGATTTAACACACGGGCTATACCCTTTTCTAGAGACTAAGGCAAAAGTGGAAGAGTAATTTACATGATTTTATGATAAACATTTACTCCAAAAAAGGATAGCTTTTCTTGACACTAAAATGTGAGATGAAAGTCACTAATGGAAGCTTGGCAGTGGGCAGTTAGTTAAATCTCTACAATAATTAAAATAGCATGTTTCATACAGCAGCTGGTCACAGTCCCATGAACATCTGTAAAATGAGTGTAAAATTCAGCATAAAATTGGATTTTTGGTCTCTTGTAGACAAAAACAATGGACTATTCTCTTCATTTTTAAATTGGCTATTATAGCAATGGCATTTTATGTTTTGGGATCGTTTTTCTTCTTAAGTTTGGTTTGCTTTTCTTTGGTTCTTTTGTTTGCCATTGTTACTAAAAAGAAAAATCATTCTCCCTATATAGCATGTGAAGCAATACATTATCTCATGCTGCGTTTAAAAACCTGAGAACCACATCAGTGATAAGACATGGGTAAGCATTATAGTGGGGGAATAAGAAAGAAATTATAATCTGATAGGCAAGATGGACATTTAAACAAAGAAAGTGTGATGAAGGTTATGATATAAGGAGACATGAATTTTGGTTTTGAATTTTAGGTCCACTGTTAATCAATAATGTGATCTTTAGTACATTTCTTGACCTCTCTGCCCTTGGTTTTTTCATCTATAGAATAAGGACAATATTAATGCCTTTCTTACTGAGATGAAAGGGTGGATTAAACAAAATTTAGTTCAGTGATACATAGTTAGTGCTTAATATGTGACTCAACTAGGGCATACATTCAAAAGTAAGGTTCTAAACTATGATAGAAGTTTTCAAAAATAGGTGTCTGTGAACTAGCTATATAACTCTTAAATCTCTCACACCTATAGGTAGATGCTTTTTTATTTTCCTGGAAGGAGGAGATTTGAAGAGCTTTACTTGAAGGCAGGTGTTTTGTGAATGTCTTCTTCCCCCAACACAGATACATCTCCCAAAGCATTTTTAAGGAGACCATTTAAGAAGTATACTATGTATCCCTTCATTTTAGAGGACACAGAGTACTAGTATCTGAGCAAAGTCTAAGACATGTATAAGAAGCTGGCTAGAGTGTAAAGTTTGTTACAGCAGAAGAGAGGGCTGGTATGAAAATGTTAATGGTACCCCTAGAGTTTATAGGGACAAGGGATTCATAAACTTTTCCTTGGATTACTTTTGAAATCCATAGAGAGGAATCTGCAATGGGGTGGTCTTAACTTTCACAAACAGGTCAGTTGGAGGGATGAAGGGACTTTGACAGAAAGTAGAGGCTGACTTCTAGGAACCTAGGGGTTACAGAATAGAGGTCTTTAGGGGTGAAGTTCAATATTCCATGAACGAACCAAAGAGAGTTTGCTTTGAACATCTGCCAAGCTCAGAGTACTGAAATTATATAATCTCCATAGATTCAGTCAAGTAATGTCTTTGTTCCACTTTATTTTCCTTGCCTACGCCTATGCTAACACAGTTAGGGTCAGAAACTGTAGTAAGGAAGATGGGTTGGGAGAAGTGTTTCAACTTAAAAGTGTACCCAGAGTTTCATCATGTTCATGAGATGGGTCATTGTAAGTACCTAACTGAAACTGTGTTTTGTGACTTAAAGTTACCATAGGTTGTTTCAACAGCTGAAAATGGACAGAGAAGCAATTGTGCTTGCCTGAATTTTTATTCAAGGACATGATGAGAACTAGTCTCTTTGAAAAATTTAGAGGAATAGAGTACGAAAAATAAAATAAATAAATAAAATGACTGGTTTGCAAATATTTGGTTACTTTCTGATTATATTCCATAATTCATACCTGTTTGATGTTACATACATTTGTTACTTATACACCTATATCAATGGATTGAAATCACACCTAGAACTACATGTTTCTTCATAATAAAAACATACTAAATCCCTCTCTCTCATCGTTCATTCAGGCACTGTGTTGGGCACTGGGAATAAAGGAGATTTTATAAATCTCATAGAAAAAGTTAATATGAGAAGCAGAATAATGTCTCCCTCCAAAATGTCTGCATCCTGATCCGTGAAACCTGCCAAGAGGTCAGCTTGCATGACAAAAGAGACTTTGCAGGTTGATTAAGTTAAGAATACTGAGAAGAAATTGTCCTGGATTATCCAGGTGGGTCCAATGTAAACATAAGGTCCTTATAAGGGAAGGAGGGAGGCAGGAGAGACAGTGTCAGAAAAAGAGATGTGATGACAGATTTGAAGATGCTACATTACTGGCTTTGAGGATGGAGAAAAGAACCATGAGCCAAGGAATGTAGCTAACCTTCAGAAGATGGAAAAAATAAAGAAAATAATTTTTTTTCCCGGAGCCTCCAGAAGGAACAAAGAATTCCTGAGCCATTTTAGACCTCTGACTTCTAGAAGTATAATATAATAAGTAAGCC